>NC_090268.1:315843911-316126411 GCF_040414725.1 Anabrus simplex
TTGAACGCAGTATTTCCTTTCTATAAATTGTATCTCGTCTGTGCGACGCAAAAAAAAAAAAAAAAAAAAAAAAAGAGAGAGAGAGAAATTGTAGGATGTAGGGGATATCATGGACATAAAAGTCGATCAGAGTCGTGGAGTTATTGACTACATTCATGGAACTTCCTGGAGTTAAACATGCCACTCCATCTGATTTTCCACCCATATCACCAATTTATTTTTCACTTTCTCTCTGCCAACATACTTCGGCTAGTTGATCTTCCTCAAGGGAGAGCAGTTCATGTTCAGTTTCAAAGAAGGGATTTCTGACCTCACGAGATTTTCTCAACCAGAGGCGGAAAATATGGTCTGAGTGTGGATACTAGCAATTCCAAGTGTCTCACATTTACACTGTCGTGTAGTATTTAATTTTTTTCCGCTGCTAACTTTACTGTCTATCGGCCAAGTTAGGGGTTACACTTAGGGCCTGCTGTATGTAAGTGATACAACAGTGAAGACTAAGTTACTAAATTTAGTATAATGGTCTATGAATCGTGTGTGTGAAATACAATTTCGCTCTTGAAGTATTTTCAACTTACGTTATATTGCGGGTCCCCTGGATTATAATTGTGATCCCCCAGGGGTCCGCAGATCACAGTTTGGCAATGGCTGCTGTGAAGTATGCGTGGGTAACTAAAATTTCTATGACAGAATTCCATAAAATACTACTCACAGAATTCGAACTTGAAATAAGCACAGACCGCCTGTTGATTGCGTTATTAGATCACCCCTAACTGGTGGAAGGAAGGAAGTTGGTAGTGTGTGCGCTGCTGGCTTGGCCCCTGGGTTTGAAGTCTCGCGTGGTCGACCATGTGCGCTGCGAGCTCTATGACTCATATGTTAACCGACTCTACTATCAACATTAAAACTTTGCATGTCACTTATTATTATCATCATCATCAACATCATCGTTTCCTTCCTGGTACATCTGTACACCTGGCAAACGTCCTCATTGCTTCAGCTGGAAGTCCCCTTTTCCAAGGAGGAAACATTTAAATGTTTATCTATCACATTATCTTCCAACCGTAAAAGTTTTTACTCCAAAGGTCATTAATTCGTGAATCATGGTATAATGTTTCCCCGACTTACTGTACATTCCGAGTAAAGTGAAGAACCGCACATAGGAAGCAGAGATGAATAATGTGTCAAACAATAACTATCGGTGCGATGATCTGATAGGACTGGTGGAGGTTTCTTGACAAAATGTAGACCACCCACCCCTCACCATATCGCAAGATTTTCTCAAACTACGATGCCCAATAGCACCCAAACCGTGCATTTCCTTGAGAAATGATCGATTTGCTAATCGTTGTCGCTTTCATTCTGAAACATCCTGTATATTTAATTTATTTTTTCTCTTTAAATATACAAAGAGATTATTACTAGTCCCGGGATGTTTAGGCACTGAAAAATGAAATGTCGTATGGCTTTTAGTGCCGGGATATCCCAGGACGGCTTCGGCTCGCCAGGTGCAGGTCTTTCTATTTGACTCCCGTAGGCGACCTGCGCGTCGTGATGAGGATGAAATGATGATGAAGAAAACACATACACCCAGCCTCCGTGTCGTAGGAATTAACCAATTAAGGTTAAAATCTCCGACCCGGCCGGGAATCGAACCCGGTACCCTCTGAACCGAAGGCCAGTACGCTGACCGTTCAGCCAACGAGTCGGACTTTAGGCACTCAAAGTACACGGGTAGACAGAAGATACGTTTTCGTAATTTGCTTTACGTCGTACCGACACAGGTTGGTCTTATGACGACGATGGGATAGAAAAGGGATAGGAGTAGAAAAGAAGTGGTGGTGGCCTTAATTTGCCTGGTGTAAAAATGGCAAACCATGAAAAATCATCTTCAGGGCTGCCGACAACGGTGTTCGAACCCACTATCTCCCGAAAGCAAGCTCATAGTTGCGCGACCCTAATCGCACGGCCAACTCGCTCGGTCAAGAAGATAAGTAAAATAGACACTGCAGATTTATAAAATAACTAGCAAATGTACCCGTGCTTCGCTACGGTATTCTACATTGTATTCGAATATCGAAGTAAATACTGTACATGCAGTAAATAAGATTGTTTTCAAATGGCATATCTATTAGCGTTATCCGAGAAACAGCATGGGGAGGTTCCCAATACGGTGTTTCCAATGTAAAGTGCTTGTTACGGATTTGTGATGATAACGGCAGGCTCACTTGTCTACTGCCGTTCACAATCGAGTTGGGAAGTTTACATTATAATTGCAGGCTCCATCGCCTACTGCGCACTCGTAATCGTTTTGGGGAATTTTCGTTACAATGGCAGGCCCCCTTTCCTACTTCCAGACAGATTACAGTTTTCATTAGAATGTTTGGCAACTTCCCTATTACCAGTCGAAATTGAGTTGTGCAGTTATCATTATAATGCCAGGCCGCTTTTCCTACTGACAGCCAGCTTACTACCAGTCTCACCAAGTTGGGGAGTTTCCATGAAAATAGCAGGCCACTATGCCTAATGCCAGTCGCATTTTAGATGGATACATTTGTTTATAAGGGCGGGCACCCTTGCATATAGCCACACACAATCGGATAGGGGAGTTTTAAACAAAACTGCGTGCTCCGTTGCCTTCTGCAAGTCAAATCGAGAAGTAAACTATTCATTACAATGGTAGGCCTTCCTTACTAATGCCAGTTACACAGGTGTTGGAGAAGGACCCCGTTTCTACTGCCAGTCAAAGTCGGTGCGGGGAGTACTGATTACAATAGCGGACACACCCTTTCTCGATCGCTACAAAACGACATCAGTGAATATATATATATCGACATACGAAAGTATATGCATGCTTACAATATTGCAGACCATCATTTACAGATTAACTGCTGCTAAACGGTACGTCACATCGACAAAGGATTGTACCACAAGACGCCGGATTTAGCGGCCTAAATGGCTGGTCCAATGATATCTCATCTATTCATGGGTCAGGATGAGTTAGAAACGTTGAATAGGGTAAAATGTTTGTAAGATTATCTCACATTGCATTACTTTTCAGATACAGTAATTATGTGACAGCTACATACATAGCATTTGGCTCATATATGGCTACTGGGTGGGCCAATTTTCGTGTTGCTTTTGATGATTCTATCTTTCTTATAAGTGATTGAAAGTATGAATTATGCATGTGAAAAGTCCAAATTTACTTAACATCGAGAAATAGACAAAAATTAAACGTAAAAGGGATACAGTTATGACAAGAAGTCATAAGACCAAGGTTGTAGATCACTCCAAATTGAACGGAGATTGTGCCATCAGTTACGACTTCGCGAAGGTCTGCACCATCATTAAAATTGCCTCCATATTTCGATGTTCTTCGGGGATAAAAAGTGAAAAATTTAAAGATCTTGGAAATGTTCTGTCCGTTACAGCCTAAAACGTATATTTTTTCCAAATTTCAGTTTTCTTGTTCGTCTGGCAGATTATGTCGCAATGTGGATTTTGGGCGAGGAGAGTTAAACTTAGGACTTTCAGGAAACTAAACCAAAAAAAAAAAAATATGCAGATGGTCATTATTACCCCTTAAACGCGTAGCTGCAAAACCTGCAAAACCGACCATTCATGATATCTCCCTTATTAATCTTTCTGTCGAAAATATGCACATAAAAAAGTTTTAGAAATGGATTTCCAACAAATTTAGTCGATTTCTAGTCAGGTTTAGAAATGAATTTACATTAAGGCAGGTATATTTCTATTAAGTTTGATTGTGTATATTTTGTGGGAGTGCAAAATCACGGTTTCGGTTTGGTATAAACCCCCAGTCAGTTCATGGATTTAGAAGCAATATTTGCCCTAAAACCTACCAAAGGACAGGTGGATTCTGAATATGAAGTTTGGTGGAAATATATCCAGTAGATTCCAAGTTATAGACAAACAGACAAACAGACACCAAAGCCAAAAATATGCAGATAGTCATTATGACACCTGAAACGGATAATTGTACAGAAATGTCACCAAAATAGTCAATGTACAGACACACTCTAGAAGTATTTCGAGAGTTACTGCTTTGAAACTCTGCGAGATATCTACAAACGGACCTCACCATCAGACGCCTCTTTCAGTGTTCTACATGGTTGGTCCCATGAAATCTTCTCGTATCTCCTATATTTATGGGTTAGATTGAGTTAGAATCATTGAATGGTGTGAAAGTTTGTACAGTTTTCGCGTACTACTTTATGTTTGTCATACTCATGTGACAGCTAGAATCTTAAAATTTGGCTGTCACATGGCCACTGGTCATGTCAATGTGCGTGCCGAATGTCATGATTCCATCTTCCCTATAAGTGTGCCAAATGTTAACATATACGTGTGAAAGTACAAAATTAACTTGAAATCGAGAAATACAGCTCTATTTAACGTATAATGGATAGAAATACGACAAAAAGTCATAGGACCAAAGTTGTAGATCTCCCCAAAATGAAAGGCGATTGTGCTTTCTGATTTGTGATAATACTTACCGATTAGCCACCAATTATCCCGAAACGAAGGTCTGCACCGTCGTTAAAATTACATCCATATTTCGATATTTTCCGGGGCCAAAAGTTATACATTTGCATAGCTCAGAATATTTCCTCAAAGGAATAGCACTCGCGCACATACGGAGTAATTAAGGAAGAAAATAATTCAGTAAAGTAATTTGAAATGAATAGAAAATGGATTAAAACTGAGGACAGCCGGATGACGACAAATATGTAAATACAAAATGAATGTATTGGAAAATCAAATGCCCCTCGATAAATTATGCTGGTTTGAGTTATGGATATAAGAAAGAGGTAACAGAGGAGAAATTTAGGCGCAGGCATTCTTAGGTCAACAGATAAGAAGATGACTAATGGTGTTATTACATAAGCTATTTGAGGACGGTTATAAATTCCAACGATATTCCGCCAATATCCAGCAGAATGGCCGATTGATGCCTCTCTTGCCTTCTACCCAAGGAACAACCACGAATTTAAAGGCATGATGAGGAAAATGGCAATACGTTAGTTCCCTGCTGGCAAGCAGTCAGAGACGTTGCAATGGTAACCTGTAGGTTCGCTGTCGGTCTGTCGGTCACACACGCAGACCATGATACCCGCAGAAAATAGTAAATTTCTCCGTCATTTGAATAGTAAGGTAAATTATGAACATAATCAAAGTTAACACCAGCTTGCAATAACCAAAGTTGTTTATAATGAAGAGACTTTTCACATACGGTCCACGGAGTTTACAGGAAATCAATAGTATAAGAGAAAATGGGGGAAAACTGTTCTGGTTTTCCTATAAACCCCCTGTCTAATCAAAGATTTTAAAATGATATGCATATCGAAACCTTCCTCAGGGTGAGCATACTCTAAATATGAAGTTTGGTTGAAATCTATCCAGCTGTTGTGCCGTGATGGTGGAACAGACAGACAGACACGAAAAATAAAAACAGCGGATTCGGTCTAGAGTTGACCTAAAACGGATAAATATCTGAAAAATTGGCAAAACAAACGAAATTACAGGCAGCGGACCCCCTACAACTTTATTTATATAGATAATAAAAGTAATATAAACACACAGATTATAACTCATCCCGGGGAAAAACCAGTTCAGCAATTTGTTTCCGATTTCTTTAATTTTTGCGCTAACCTACTAAATTTAGTGCTTTTTTTCCATCCGTTGATACTAGAAAGATAAGTTATTTCTTCATAATATTGAAGAAAGAGACAAATTTTATTTCCACAGAACTCAAGAATACATAACAGTCTCCGATAAGAACCTGATAATTCCAGTTATGTTGTTTTATATTCTGAATGTCGTTAATTAAAGAGGCTTCAACCAGATAACTTAGTCTTGTATGCAGCTGTTTTTCTATTGGTTTAATGTCACACTAACACATTTCGGCCACGCAAGGATGGGAAAAGCTTTGGATCGGGAAGGTAGCGACCGAAATTGTCTGACACCATGGATAGTCGGCTCGAAAAATGTTCACCATCAGAATGTTGACCGGCAGGGTGGGAAAGGTGGTGGTATACAATTTCTAATCACTAGATTGCGTGCCAAAAATCATGGATTAATATTCAATATGATTTATTTCCTTAAATTTTTCATCTACAATCTAAGGGTGGTAGATGAAGAAAGGGAAAGCCCCACATACATTGAAGTGCCTTCATGTTTAATGAAGATCCACGGCCTGTTTCCAGTCATTCAACTGGGTCAGGAATGGGATGAATGAAGCCCCCATCTAGAGGCGAGGATAGGAAACGTGCCGGCTGCCGAAGCCTGTCGCACTTCCCTGGGGCAATGATAAATGACTGACATATGAAATTAAGTATTAATGGAGAGTGTTGCTGGAATGAAATATGACAGGGAAAACAGGAGTACCCGGAGGAAAACCAGTCCCGCCTCCGCTTTGTCCAGCACAAATCTCACATGGAGTGACCGGGATTTCAACCACGATATGCAGCGGTGAGTGGCCGGCGCGCTGCCGCCTGAGCCACGGGGGCTTTCATGTTTAAATAAGAGAAGTTACAAACCTTCAAAACGTCAGGGTGTTACAGCTGAAATCCTCCAGAATCAGTTAGGGGCCCAGTGGTCCACAACTCACATGGAGTGAGACCATACGACGCTGTTGATTGTGATTCGTGTGTCGGATGAGGAAGTAGATCTTTGAGCAGACCCCTTAGTGCTATTTGACAAGTAGTAGGCTATGTGCCGGCACCGGCTTTCACCCTTTCCCTTCCTACTATCATATATCATGTCATTTATTTCATCTCATTAACTACTCCGATGAGGTTAACGTCAGGAAGGGTATCCAGACGTAAAAACTCGTTACGAAGATTCATCTCACTTCATACCCGTCCTCGTAGAGAAACGGGACAAAGGTTGGACGTGCATACATTTCGGATAGACAGTAATATACTTTCAGAGATAAATCATAGTCACGGACGGTTCTCTTTGAGAATATTTGCGCAAAATTTCATAAAATTTTACCTAGCTGTTTAGACGTGATGTTATTTCGGAAGGCAAACAGACGTTATTATTATTATTATTATTATTATTATTATTATTATTATTATTATTATTATTATTATTATTATTATTATTATTATGAAATGAAATGCAATGCAATGAAATGAAATGAAATGAAATGGCATATGGCATTTAGTGCCGGGAGTGTCCGAGGACAAGTTCGGCTCGCCAGATGCACGTCTTTCGATTGACTCCCGTATGCCACCTGCGCGTCGTGATGAGGATGAAATGATGATGAAGACGATACATACACCCAGCCCCCGTGCCAACGAAATTAACCAATTAAGGTTAAAATTTCTGGCCCTGCCGGGAATCAAACCCGGAACCCCTGTGACCAAAGGCCAGCATGCTAACCATTTAGCCATGGAGCCGTAATTATTATTATTTATTTACTTAAATTGCACATGTACAATCTAGGGGTGGTAGATGGAGAAAGGGCAAGCCTCACATACACGGAAGTGCCTTCATGTTTAAATAATAGAGATTAAAAAAGAGAAGTTAAAAATACCTTCAAGCCGTCAGGGGGTTACACCTAAAATCCCCCAAGTCACGCCAGAGAACACCTGAAGGTTACCCCGTTTCAGTGGGTATGGAGCACTTGCACGGAGTGACATTTGCTCGGAGTGACATTTGCACGGAGTGGCATTTGCTCGGAGTGATACTTGCACGGAGTGACATTTGCTCGGAGTGACACTTGTACGGAGCTTCCGGTATTAATAGACACGTATATACAGTACAGTGTTGAAATTATACTCTCCGTTTTCTTCGCACTTTTATTTTGGTACACTTTTTCTCAGTTCATTTGCCGCTTCATCAGGACTGTAAAAATGACTTGTCTCTCCTAAAAGTATATATTATTTTCTTTTTATTCTTCCTTTACACCCGGGCTGAGTGGCTCAGACGGTTAAGGCTTAGGCTTTCTGAGCCCAAGTTGGAAGGTTCTATCCTGGCATGGTCCAGTGATATTTGAAGGTGCTCAAATACATCAGCCCCTTGTCGAAATATTTACCGACAAAATTTCGGCACCTCGGCGTCCCCGAAAACCGTAAAAGTAGTTAGTGGGACGAAAACCAATGTTATTAACATTCCTTTACAGTTACTTCTCTTGAAATCTACGCGGTAATAAGTCAGTTGATCTTTATTGTTATAGTCCACAATGTACTGATGTCCACCGTAATTCAACAAATGCTTCCCTTTGATGGTCTTAGTGCCGGGCTGAGCGGCTCAGACGGTTGAGGCGCTGGTCTTCTGACCCCAACTTGGCAGGTTCGATCCTGGCTCAGGCCGGTGGTATTTGAAGGTGCTCAAATATGTCAGCCTCCTGTCGGTAGATATACTGGCACATAAAAGAACTCCTGTGGGACAAAATTCCGGCACCTCGGCGTCTCCGAAAATCGTAAAAGAGTAGTTAGTAGGACGTAAAGCAAATAACATTATTGATGGTCTTATTTTACTCCGTAGATGTAGAACAATTATCACCAGTTCAACACGGAACACTAGTTATCACCAGGTATCAACTACAGCGTTGAAATCTGAAGGCGTCTATCTATCTATCTATCTATCCATCTATCGCGTGAGTATCCCCCACCCCCCTGATTCTGCTTTCCAACCCTCCTTGGGCCTCTGCGCACATACCCATGTTCAGCAATTTCCAGCAATGTTTGGCGTTTCGTGCAAATATCAACACATTCCATCTCCGTGCAAGTGTCTCTCCGTGCAGGTGTCACAACTTCGTTTCAGTTGCCTGTTACGGCGGGAAGAGAAGAACTTGAACTATAAATATAAAGAATATATCCATCCAGGAAGGTGCGTTTAGTGGATTACCACGTAACTGTATCGCTGACATACCAAAGAATTAAATTAACATGGGTCCGTTCAGGGGGGAAAAAGTGAACGGGGCTGTTCGGGGTCACGGTCGCAAATGTTGACGTAGAACCATGTGATAGATACTCAGGAAATAAAATATCTTTTCAGTCATCATCATCGTTAGTCATTCTGCTCATTTCTGAGCGTCCTGACCTCATTTACTTTATAATTCTCTGTTGCAACTCAACTTTGACGGACCTCCATCAAGAGCAGTATTCAGTATTCTTAATATAATCTGGAGCGGCAACCAGTGATCTTCTTTGCTTGATCTAACCATCTACTTCCTACAGCCTACTGCCTTCAAATTCGCATTCCAAAATAGTATTTCCCGAAATTCTGTCTTTCTCTTTAAAAAATGCGGCCAAGAAACTTGAGGTAACACTCACTTAGGCGGGAAGATAGACGTTTCTTGACGCTTAGTGCGTCTATAATGGAAGCATTTTGTTCTTCTTTCCGTCCAGGGTATACGTAGTGTTCTCCGCCATCACCACATCTCAAAGGCATCGCTTCGATTTTTGTCATTGGCTTTCACGGTACAGATTTTAAAAATATTTTTTTTCAGTTTTTAGTCAGTACAGGTTTGAAATGTTATTGCCGACATTTTATTCCTTAATTTATCACTGCATCGGAGCCTCTACTTCATCACCAGGGTGATTAGTATCCACATTCATAAATTTCCAATCGTTTTCCCCCACTAGGGGAATATATTTTCTCGGCTGGGGCTCCAGCAGCGTGGAAATCGCCTCACAACCCCCACCCGCCTGAACTCTGAGACGCTCCCGATAACCAATTCGGCGCTCAACATCGGCAATTTTTGGGCTTTTCAGTATTTTCGTTTAGACTTTTATAAGTTAGAATGCAAATTTACTAAAGCGAATAACACGTATACACTAGCCCGGACAACAGATCTACTTTGAGATTTGCAGGAGTAGTAGGGGGCCAGCTACTACAGTAGAACCCCTACAGGGTACCTCACTCTCACTACATTTCCGAAGAGCGAACTAGATGACATTTCCTACTAGCCAAATTAGTTTTCATTCCAACCTGTTATTGCCTAAACATCCGGGCACTTTCATAAGCCTCTCTATCCCCCTAAATGAATTTTCGTTCATTTTGAAGCCTATAATTGTCCTATGTCACGACATAGACAGAAATGTTTCGCAAGTCTTCTCACTACAATTTTCTCAAATGTGATTCTTTTTTTCGTCGTATACTTATACTGCTCACTGAGACGAATAAATTGACATCTCACACGCACGCTGGAGGCCAGAGCTACACTATTCGCTGAGCAGCACGGTAATTTTAGCACCTCAATATGGTGGCGCTATAGCATCACCCGATGACGTCGAACCTAGATCACATCCTTATTACTAGGTACATTTATCCTTTGTCTTTACAATAAAATATTGAACAGTGTGGAGACCTCGACGTAATAATTTCAACATTAAAAATTAAATAAAAGATAAAATTTCCATGGTAATTACGATAAATGCAGTAAGCGGGTTAGCTGAAAATATGCTTTGGGGTGACGGGTATGAATAAGTTTCTCTACCCCAATTTTCTTTTACAGTTTTCTTTACGTCGCACCGACACAAATAGGTGTTATGGCGACAATGAGATAGGAAGCAACTAGGACTGGGAAGTAAGTGGCCGTGGCCTTAATTAAGGTACACACCGAGCTCGATAGTTGCAGTCGCTTAAGTGCGGCCAGTATCCAGTATTCGGGAGATAGTAGGTTCGAATCCCACTGTCGGCAGCCCTGAAAATGGTTTTCCGTGGTTTCCCATTTTCACACCAGGAAAATTCTGGGGCTGTACCTTAATTACGGCCACGGCCGCTTCCTTCCCACTCCTAGCCCTTTCCTGCCCCATCGTCGCCGTAAGACCTATCTGTCGGTGCGACGTAAAACAACTAGCAAAAATTAAGGTACAGCCTGGTGTGAAAATAGAAAACCACGTAAACCATCTTCAGAGCTGCCGACAGTGAGGTTCGAACCCACTATCTCCCGAATCCAACCTCACAATTGCCACACAGCCATTTTTCTGTTCCTGCCTTTTGCTGCAGTGTTCCTACTTGGGTGGCTGTAGTATACTACTGCGCTCTCGTCCAGATGCGATTATGATGTAATGCATGGCGAGTGTTATCTTTGTAGCATCTAGATGTTATACCCACTATTTGTTCTCGGCTGCAGGGGCTGGATGGAGGGGTGGTAGAGGTTTGTGCCACTTAATCCCCCTGAGCTGCTCTTCATAGTCATCTAGTTTAATTTCACTGAATGTTTGGGCGATGGCAGCTGACTATCTCCTTTCTTCTTCTCTTGCATTGTCCACTACTTCTCCTATCCTTTTCAGTCATTACCAATCATGTGTAAAATTAATCTAAGATTATCAGTACACCTGCGTAATGACTTGCTTCGCTGAAAAGCTCTGTGTCGGCACTCTAGGAATGAGCTTTCTTTGTTTGTTTGTTTGGTTTCTTTTTTTTTTTTTTTTTTTTGCTATTTGCTTTACGTCGGACGGACACAGATAGGTCTTATGGCGACAATGGGACAGTAAAGGCCTAGGAATGGGAAGGAAGCGTCCGTGGCCTTCATTAAGGTACAGCCCCAGCATTTTCCTGGTGTGAAAATGGGAAACAAGGGAAAATCATCTTTAGGGCTGTCGACAGTGGGGTTCGAACCCACTATCTCCCGAATACTGGATACTGGTCGCACTTAAGCGACTGCAGCTATCGAGCTCGGTCGAATGTGTGCTTTGCACCATCGTCAATTGTTCTCACGACTTTCATGGGTTACAACAATATCACGAAAGAAATAATAATAATAATAATAATAATAATAATAATAATAATAATAATAATAATAATAATAATAGCAAAGCAAAGTCATCTCCGTACAGGCCATGAAGGCCCTTGGAAGAGTGGAAGGTAAAGGCTTCCACTATCCGTAACCTCGGCACTTGATAGGGTAGAGTGGTTAGCTTTTTTTTTTTTGTTAGTTGTTTTACGTCGCACCGACACAGATAGGTCTTACGGCGACGATGGGATAGGAAAGGGCTAGGAGTGGGAAGGAAGCGGCCGTGGCCTTAATTAAGGTACAGCCCCAGCATTTGCCTGGTGTGAAAATGGGAAACCACGGAAAACCATTTTCAGGGTTGCCGACAGTGGGGTTCAAACCTACTATCTCCCGAATACTGGATACTGGCCGCACTTAAGCGACTACAGCTATCGAGCTCGGTTGAGTGGTTAGCTCTACGCCCGGCTGCTTTTTCTCCCAGGAATTAACCTGGCACTTATTTTGATGTAGGCTGAGTGAACCCCTGGGCCATGTGCACCTCCGGAAGTGGAAATCTCGTTTCTAATAATAATAATAATAATAATAATAATAATAATAATAATAATAATAATAATAATAATACTGTATAACAATGAAACCGAAACGACACAAACATAAATAAAATATTTTTCTATAATATTTTTATCCGACTATACTAATTCCTTTTTGGAGTAACTTTCACTAATCTCAAGTAGGTTATTTCGCACATGATTGTTTTATTAATATTCTCTCTCTCTCTCTCTCTCTCTCTCTCTTTTCTCTCTCTCTATCTCTCTCGGACGTTCCCTTATTGCTCATCTTCCACGATATTTTTTGTGAGGATTCTCCAAGTTGTTCTCTCTTGAGTTTTTCTGTATGTGGTAACAACTGTAGGATCAGCGCTCCTTTTACTTTTATGAGACCATCACTGTGGCCAGACTCCCCCATCTTCTCTAGAGATTCTCCTCCTCTACGTACAATGTAGCCAAAGAACTACAGCTTTCGTTGGAAATAGAAAACGGACAACTTCTCCTCAATTTTCAGTTCGTTTAAGGTTGAGTCGTTGGTTTTATGTTCTGTCCAAGAAATACGGAGCAGTCATCTCCAACATCATATTTCAAAGGTGTGTATATTCTTCCTGTCTGATGCGCTAACAGTCCATGTCTCTGCAAAGAGAGAGAAGATGAGTGTTTCCGTTTAGCCGCTTCACAGAATTTGAGAGAGAGCAGTCTTTTCAAACTGGATTAAGGCGTGACAGTGTCTTTTTCGCCGTGCAATTGATTCTGCTCCAGATTTCTTTGGTACCTTTTCCATTGCTGGTAATATTTGAGGCGAGGTATATGAATTCGGAACAGTTTCAAGATTCCCAGTAATACATCTTCCAGAGAGGTGGTTATTTCTCGGCGCTTTCATACATTGTTTGTTTTCTGGTGGTTTATCTCTAGACCCAATTTTCGACTTCCAATCTCACCTCTTTTAAATGGAATGTCTAATTCTTTCTCGTCTCCTATGATCAAGGTACCGTAGTATCATAGGCGAATCTGAAGTCTGAATCACGCGCAGCTGTGAGCTTGCATTCGGGAGATAGTGGGTTCGAACACCTGAAGATGGTTTTCCGTGACTTCCCATTTTTTACACCAGGCATATGCTGGCGCTGGTGGGGAAGCGTGCCTGCCTCTCGCCCGGAGGCCCCGGGTTCGATTCCCGGCCAATTCAGGGATTTTTCTCTCGACCTGAGGGCTGGTTCGAGGTCCACTCAGGCTACGTGATTAGAATTGAGGAGCTATCTGACGGTGAGATGGCGGCCCCGGTCTCAAAAGCCCAGAATAATGGCCGAGAGGATGCGTCGTGCTGACCACACGACCCCTCGTAATCTGCAGGCCTTCGGGCTGAGAAGCGGTCGCTGGGCAGGCCAAGGCCCTTTCACGGGCGTTAAGTGCCATTGGGGGGGGGGTATGTGCTAGCGTTGTACCTTAATTAAGACCACGGCCGCTTCCTTCCTACTCCCAACCCTTCCCTCTCCCATCGTCGTCATAAGACAATCTGTGTCGGTGAGACGTAAAGAAACTTCTTATAATAATAATAATAATAATAATAATAATAATAATAATAATAATAATAATAATAATAATAATAATAATTGTGGCAATTGCTAGCCTGGTGCAGCCATCGGGGCTGCATCTGCCATGTATGGAAACTGCGTGTTTTTGTTGTGATGGATAGTGTTGTGTGTGGTGGAGTTGCAGGGATATTTGGGACAGTACAAACACCTTGTTCCCTAGCCAGGGGAAATACGTAACCATATTTTCCAGGAAAATATGCTTTTATGTTTCGCGGTGGATGTCTTACTCGATAAAAGACAAAATAATGTGCGAAGTTAATCTATATCTGTAAAATGATAAGTAAGTTTGTTTGTGTTTCTGTGTTGACGCCATTTTTTATACCAAAGGAGTACACTGAGCATACGAAAAGAATGGAACTAAAAATAACTAGGGATAACAGACCGGACAGATGAAGAGTATGGAACTTCAGCGGTATTGAAATTAACCAATGATGGTTAAAATTCCCGACCCTGCCGGGAATCGAACCCGGGACAGTGGAGAAGCGTTCACTGTTACCATCCCGTGCGGTCTCGCAGACTGATTCTGGGAACTTGCGGGTTATCCAGACCAACATGTTGCAATCTTTTATTGAAATATTCAACAGTATGACTGCGTGAACGAAGCCAAGAGTAAAAGTAAGTTAATATTTATTTACAATTCTTCTTCTTCTACCGCTTTCCCCACCTTGTGGGGTCGCAGTTGCGAACTGCGTCGCACATGTGGATTTGGCCCCGTTTTACGGCCGGATGCCCCTCCTGACGCCAACCCAATATGGAGGGATGTAATCACTATTGCGTGTTTCTGTGGTGGTTGATATTTTTGTGTGTTGTCTGAATATGAAGAGGAGAGTGCTGGGACAGACACAAATACCCAGTCCCCGAGCCAGAACAATTAATCAGAAACGATTAAAATCCCCGACCCGGCCGTGAATCGAACCCGGCACCCTCTGAACCGAAGGGCAGTACGCTGACCAGTCAAGCCAACGAGTCGGACTTATTTACTATTCTAATATAAAACTATTATTTGTCTGAACAGTGTTTAAAATGCACAAATAGATAAATACATACCGGAGTTATCGTTAATAAGAGTGTACGGGTATTATGACCTTGGTAGCGTACACGCATGCGCTTTACGACTGTTGATAAAGCTCGGTTTTGAACAAGTAGGTCCTCCGAAGAAACTTATGGTACGTTGTAACCATTTCTCAAAGGTTGGCGTATCAGTCGCATCTTATTGTCCCACTCGCATACATAATGGCTTCTCATAGTAGTAGTCCTAGCCGCCATTAACTACAAAACTCATTCCAGATAAAATATCCCTGTAAGGTAGGCAATCAATCAGACAAAATTCACCCCAAACCAAATCTCATGGCGCAACAGCCCCGAAGGACCTTGGCCTACCAAGCGACCACTGCTCAGCCTGAAGGCCTGCAGATTATGAGGTGTCGCGTGTTCGTCACGACGAATCCTTTCGGCGTTATTTCTTGGCTTTATAGACCAAAGCCACTATCTCACCGACAGATAGCTGCTCAATTGCAATCACGTAGGCAGAGTGGACCTCGAACCAGCCCTCATACATAGCTAAAAATCCTTGACTTGGCCGGGAATCGAACCCGGGACCTCCGTGTAAGAGGCGAGTACTCCACCCCTATACCGACACAGAATTCACTCAGTAGGTCTAAATATGTCACACACTCCTAAAAGGAACCAGCAACTCGCATACGCCATGTGTTTCATATTTTCATACCAGAATAAGGGAAATAACTTACTGCTGTATAAAGATCTGCTCTATTGGGAAAGCGTTGTGTATTTCATCACTCCCTGGCGGGATCCAACCGGTTTTCAGAATACCTTCTCCCCTGCTTGCCCTACAGTTGAGACGTAAAAGGATGCCCAGCTACAATATTTAAACCTCGTACATATTAACTTACAGTTGTTGAAGGTCAGGACATGGCTGGGAGGAGGTGGTTTCAAGAAATAAACAAATCAGTAGCTTCCTACCACTGATGCGCAGTTGATCGTTGCCCATCTGTTTCCTAGATATAGGGTTCCATCCCAAATGAGGTATTTTATGGTGACAACTCCGCCACTTTGAATTCCACCGTGTTGGGGAATCAGACCAGGGTGAAATTCCGACTCCGCGGCTTCTGTATTGGCATTTAAAATTACGTTAAACAAGTAACTTTATTGCTAGGATTCCTTATGTTTTGTTACTGGCTTAACTTCGCCTAACATATCGAAGGTTTTTGGCGACGGAAGGATGGGAAAGGGCTAAGATTGGAGAGGTAGAGGCCGTGGCCTTAATTAAGGTACAACCCTAGCATTTGCCTGGTGTGAAAATGGGAAAAATCTGAAAACCACCTTCAGGGCTGCCGACATTGGGATTCGAACCCACCATCTCCCGACAGCAAGCTAACAGCTGCGCGACCCTAGCTGCACGGCCAACTCGCTCGGTCTGAGATTGCTTAAGGAGTAATTTCTACGACGAACACTCAAGGTTAGAGTCAGATCTTTCGCTCTGTGGATGGGTGTGAAAAATGATTTCACTGGAATGGTAAACGCTCTAGATTTAATTTTAAGTGGCAGTGTGAAAAATTATATCACTGGAATGGTAAACACTCTAGGGTTGGTTTTCCCCTTGGACCCGGCGAGGGATCCCAACTCTACCGCCTTAAGGGCAGTGTCCTGGAGCTTGACGGTGGTGGTTGTGATTACTGTTTTAAGAGGAAGTACAACTAGGTAACCTTCCTCTATATAACACTAATCAGAGAGAAAAACTGGAAGGGGTCCGACACTTCGAAAAATGAAGCTATCGGCCAAAGTAAGACAAGAGCCACGAAGGGCATGAAAATGAAAGACTCCCTAGCCCTCGCAAACCTAATAGCATCGGGGTCGGAAAAGAACAAGAGTTGACCAAGGGAGGTCCGATAGGATAGATGAAAGTGAGGAGCATGGCACAAGTAAGTGGAAGCAATGCCATGACTCAGCTAAGGGCTCCGTGGTCGCCAACCCACGCTCCAAAGTTCAGAGCCCCTGGGGCCCCTTTTAGTCGCCTCTTACGACAGCCAGGGGATACATGGGTGTTATTCTACCACCCCCACCCATAGGGGGTGACAACAAGAAGGCTATCTATTAACCTACAGTGCCCTACTATAAAAACAAGTACAACCTTGAATGTATTGATGTGAATGGATTGATGGAGGGTGATCGTAGAACGATACCGAACCTTTTTGTAAAGACCGGCAAAATGCTAGGCTTCCCTAATAATGCCATAGAAGATATTGCAATCTCGGCAGTTAATGGACCTGTCGCGATTTCACGAAATCACTTATATACTAAAGCACTCCTTAACAAATTCGAAGTTCATCTTGATGAGCAGATTGGCGAATACCAGGCTGATTTCCGAAAGGACCATTCCTATCCGGAACAAATTCTCGAACTGAAGAACATTACTGTATCAGATAAAAAATAACTGGGAGGTTTGAATATGTGGTCGTATTTGTGAACTTCAGAAAAGCATACGACTCGGCTCACAAATAAAATCTGGAATTTTGTAAAACCAAATGCACCTAAGTTGAGATGGTTCCAAGAGTGTGAGACAGATCTGAGAGAGGTGGGCGTTACGGAAGATAAAATCAATGACAGGGTTAGTTTAAGAAGGGTGGTGAAAAGCTACCACAAGGAGACTCTTTACCAGAGGAGCCTAAGATAGCGCTGAGGTGGTGGTGGTGGTGATTATTGTTTTAAGAGGAAGTACAACTAGGCAACCATCCTCTATTAACACTAATCAGAAGGAAAAAATCGAAGGGATCCGACACTTCGAAAAATGAAGATATCGGTCAAAAAAAGACAAGGGCCACGAAGGGCGTGAAAATTAAAGACTCCCTAGCCCTCGCAAACCTAATAGCGTCGGGGTCGGAAAAGAACAAGAGCTGACCAAGGGAGGTCGGACAGGATAGATTAAAGTGAGGAGCCTGGCACAAGTAAGTGGAAGCAATGCCAGGACTCAGCTGAGGGCCCCGGTGGTGGTGGTGGTGATTATTGTTTTAAGAGAAAGTACAACTAGGCAACAATCCTCTATTAACACTAATCAGAAGGAAAAAAATGAAGGGATCCGACACTTCGAAAAATGAAGAAATCGGTCAAAAAAGGACAAGGGCCACGAAGGGCGTGAAAATTAAAGACTCCCTAGCCCTCGCAAACCTAATAGCGTCGGGGTCGGAAAAGAACAAGAGCTGACCAAGGGAGGTCGGACAGGATAGATTAAAGTGAGGAGCCTGGCACAAGTAAGTGGAAGCAATGCCAGAGACGAACAAGACACAGACACTGAAAATGAGATTGAACGTTAACACCCAGTCCATAGTGCCTCACTTTGAAAAGAAAAAAAAAAAAAGTGTCATTGTCCTTAATCTCTACTACTGTTTTCCAATCTTTTATCAGCAATCGTATAATCATATTTTATGCCTTTGTTATGCTTTGTCTCTGTGGCAGCTTTGATCATTCTAAGGAAGCTAATAAAATATAATGAAATAAAAGGAAGAGCTAAATTAGTGTGACTGACAGACTTTTGGCTACGGACGAGAGTATTCTTTCCCCAGCCGTATAGTTGCTGTCCGGAGGAAGACGAGCAGAGCATTATGTAAGCCAATGCCCACTCAACATCACTACATGATTCACCAACTTGCACCTGTTTCCCGGAAATCCTTTGCGGTAGCGAGCCTGATGTTTTAGACCAAGGCTAAGGACCTCCTAGCACCTAATTACCGGAGTGACTATATAGACTGAAATTTGCTAGGGGCAACGCGAACGAAGGACAATGAGGGGGTTGATGTTTATCGGTTCTATAAAGTGTCAGGCAAAATGTAGAAATATATAAAATCAGTATTCTGAAGAGCAACAGAATGACAAAGTAATAGTGGAGATTATTGTTTTATCAAAGCAAAGCAAAGTTATCTCCGTACAGGCCATGAAGGGCCCTGGAGGGGTGAAAGGTAAAGGCTTCCACTATTCGTAACCTCGACACTACAAGTGGTCACCTCTATGCCTTGCCGCCTTTGCTCCCAGGAATTAATTTGGTACTCATGTTTGGTGAAGGCTGAGTGAACCTCACGGCCATGCGCACCTCCGGAAGTGGAACATTTTTCGACTTCCTGATGGGGAATCGAACCCACGTCCTTCCGGGTGAACCGAACACGCTTTTACTGCCTCGGCCAGGAAATATATCGAGATAATTATCCCTTCTTAATGTTATTGGTTTTACGTCCCACTAACCACTCTTTTTTTACGGTTTGCGGTGACGCCGAGATGCCGAAATTTTGTCCCATATGAGTTTTTTACGTGCTGTTAAGCGTATAAACACGATTTTGGCGTGTTTGAGCACCTTCAAATGCCAGCGGACTGGGCCAGATTCGAACCTGCCAACTTGGGCTCAGAAAGCCAGCATTTTACCACTCAGCCCAGCATTCCTTCTCAACACTAATCATAGGTCTGGGCATTGGAAGATTGAAGGTTCGCCAAGCGAAAGAGAAGGGCCATGAGAGGTGTGAAATGACATATTCCCTAGACGTTGCAAATGTAATGTCGTCAGTTCTGGGTAGATTGTTTTTTTTTTTTTTTTTTTTTGTAAGTTGCTTTACGTCGCACCGACACAGGTAGGTCTTGTAGCGACGATAGGGCTGGAAAGAGCTAGGAGTGGGAAGGAAGCGGCCTGGGCCTTAATTGAGGTACAGCCTGGTGTGAAAATGGGTAACCACGGAAAACCATCTTCAGGGCTGCCGACAGAGGAGTTCGAACCCACTATCCCCCGAATACTGGATACTGGCCGCACTTAAGCGACTGCAGCTGTCGAGCTCGGTGTTTTGGGTAGAGAACAAGTGTTAACCTAGAGAGGTGGTATTTGTTTTAAGGGGAAATATGCCTACAACTAGGCAACCATCCCCTCCTAATTCTAATCACCTATCTACGCCCACAAGACGAGAGTTCCTAATCCAAATGCTCCTCCTGGGTTCAGCCTTTTCGTTGCGTTATTCTTATATGATAAGGAATAGAGCGTTTGAATAGACTGTACAAGTTGAGGTTCCATTCCTGAACGACTAGTGCGTGTCTTCCCCAGTTGAGCGTATCTTCAGATCTGTAGGATATCCGTTCTGGATAAAATAGGTGATATAGAGTTTGTATGAAAACCTCATTGTGGAATGTTGTCTACAGTAAGGAGACCATTGTCAAGAACAATTCTAACTTCGAAAGCCAAAGCAGGTCTACTGTCAGAGTGGCGAACTTCCAGCTTTCAGCTGATGGATGAAACTGTTATTTTCACGTTTCTAAACTTTAAATTTATAGAGTACTCTTCGTTCGAACATTGATCAATGTATCACGGAAAAAGTTTGATATGGTAAAATTTCTCGGAACTTGCAGGTTTTGGTAGCATTCCTGAGGTTCTGGATTCCAGTACCGAAGGAGGTAACTTCTTTCTTTTTTTGTACTGTCAGTGTTTGATAGATTTTCATGTTCCTCATCTAGAAAGACTGTGTGGTGTCACCGGGTTATTTATCATTGCACATCTTTAAGCTGCGTGAATCCTGTAGAGCCTTTCTAGTATATCATGCGCGTTTAAATGATAAGGGTAATCTAGTCCATTAGGCACTCCATGCCATACAACGTCGGTGTTTAAAAGATATCTGATGATACATGCGGTGTTTATTCCAGAACGTTACTCAAAATTCAACAATAGAACGCCCAAGACAGCTCCTACCGGGCGAGTTGTCCGTGCGGTTAGGGGCGTGCAGCTGTGAGCTTGTATCCGGGAGATAGTGGGTTCGAATCATACTGTCGACAGTCCCGAAGATGGTTTTCCTTTGTTCACACCAGGCAAATGCTGGGGCTGTTCCTTAATTAAGGCCACGACCACTTCCCTCCCACTCCCAGCCCTTTCTTATCGCATCGTCGCCATAAGACCTATCTGTGTCGATGCGACGGAAAGCAAATTGAAAAAAAAAAAAAAAAAAAAAACTGTTCCTGTTCCCTATCACCTGTTAGAGTAAAACGGAACATTGACATACACACATCCTGAATGACGTGAAAACAAAATCCCTGTACTAGATAGCCGAAGTCGTATGACAATTATTATTCTAATCATAAGAGAAAGGAAACACAGAATGATGGTATTAGAGAAAACAGGAGGACCACGAAGTACGAACTGGAGTTGGAAAGGCACAGGGTAGTAAATGTTGACAAAAAGAAGACGAACAGGATAAATCATTGATGTAGCGTGACAGCCCAGTCTGGACAAAGTGGGTTAAAAAAAAAAAAAAACACTTCTCCTTGCACGAAAATCAAAAAATGATCATACATTTATGTTTTGGTCATGACTAGGGCCCGGATATTTAAAAAATGCATATGCGCATATGCAAGTGCATATTTTGAACGTTAGTGCATATTTAGATATATTTTTCTCTTATGTGTGATCGATTATCTAAGATTTCTGAACGAAATGAAAAATCTAATGAACTCTATATATGTTGTACATCCCTTGGCAATACGAGAAGCCTTCCCTGATCAAGGAAAATGCTTTCAGTGTCACATGCGGATAATGACCCTTTTCACAACAGCTGTTTTCTTCTTTCAGACTTTCAGTCCATAAGCAGTCTTTGCCAGAAGAATGTTCTATAGTTACATCCGTCGACGGAGAACGATCATTTTCAACGTACAAATTAATTCTCTCCGACAACAGAAAGTCATTGACCCCTGAAAACATTGAAAAACTGTTCATAACCCACTGCCATGCATCATTTTCTAAGCAATGAAATATGTTTATCAATTTAACACTGAGTTAAAATTAAATAATGCGTTTGGTAAGTGTATTTTGTTTTATTTTTAGTGCAAATTTTCAAAATTTTTAGTGCACAATTATGTGCATGTATATTTTTCAAGTTTTTAGTGCATATGAATCCGGGCCCCAGTCATGATCATCCATCAACGGCTGCTAATTTCAGATGACTGCCAGCCATAAGACATAGCTTGCACGGTTGCCGTCACGCTAACTTCCGTAAAGCAAATTTTCAGAAGACTCCGAGCCATAAGAAGAGCACAGGCGGCAGCGCGCCGACCTCTCACCGCTGGGTTCCGTGGTTCAACTCTTTGTGAGATTTGTACTGGACAAAGCGAATGCGGGACAGGTTTTTCTCATCGTACTCCGATTTTCCCTGTCATCTTTCATTCCAGTAACACTCTCCAATATCATCTCATTTCATCTGTCGGTCATTAATCATTACCCCAGAGGAATGCGACGGATTCGGCAGCCGGAACAATTCCTATCCTCGCCGCTAGATGGGGGCTTCATTCATTCCACTCCTGACCCGGTCAAATGAATGGAAACAGGCTGTGGATTTTCATGTTCTATTTCCCACCCATAAGATATATTTATGTCATAAAAGCAAGTTTCAAATTATTTTAGTCACATATAACGATAGTTAAATGTTCAGTAAAATAATGTTACTTTCTTGCTTTATCTGTTTACCCTCCAGGGTTGGTTTTTCCGTCGGACGCAGCGAGGAATCGATCCCACCTCCACCGCCTCAAGGGCAGTGTCCTGGAGCATGAGACTTTGGGTCGAGGGGATACAACTGAGTAGGTAGCCTCACCTGTTATGCTGAACAGGGACCTTGTGGGAGGATGGGAAGATTAGAAGGGATAGACAAGTAATAGGGAAGGAGGCGGCCGTGGCCTTAACTTATGTACCATCGCGGCATTTGCCTGGAGGAGAAGTGGAGAACGACGGGAAACCACTTCGAGGATGGCTGAGGTGGAATCGAACCCCTCTCTACTCAGTAAACCTTCTGAGGCTGAGTGGACCCCGTTCCAGCCCTCGTACCACTGTGCTTCCGGGGATGGCAGCGAATCAAAATAATGTAACTACTACATGTAAACAGGCCATACAGGAATGATAACCGTAACACAGAAAAATCTATTTATACAGTGGTTCAAATCAAGGTGTCTCTTCAATGCAGAAGCCGTAGTTCTTCACAAACGCAAACCATTATAATACAATTCGGTTCTGGGGACCCCGTGTTCGATTCCGGGCCGGGTCGAGGATTTGAACCTCGTCTTGTTAATTTATCTGGCTCGGGGGCTGGGTGTTCGTGTTTGTCTCAAATGTATAAGTTCAATAATTCATCAAGTCAATTCATAATTAATAAGAAAAATACAAAATTGTAGCTGGCTGGTCGGTAAGACCGAAAGCCAATTAAAAAAAAAATGCAACACGTACATTCACTTGCTTGAATATTTCTGTACCTGTGGGAGGGTGGACGGATGCTTACGTCATTCTGAATGTATGAGACCTTAAATGAGAATGTCGTACCGTTGGCAGCCCTGAAGATTGTCTTTCCGTGGTTTTTTACACACGAGGCAAATGCTGGGTCTGTACCTTATTTAAGGCCACGGCCGCTACCTTCCCAATCCTTTCCCTTCCTTGCATCGCCGAAACCCGCCGATCAATCAATACTGATCTGCATTTAGGGCAGTCGCCTACGTGGCAGATTCCCTATCTGTTGTTTTCCTAGCCTTTTCTTAAATGATTTCAATGACGTTGGAAATGTATTGAACATCTCCCTTGGTAAGTTATTCCAATCCCTAACTCCCCTTCCTATAAATGAATATTTGCCCCAATTTGTCCTCTTGTATTCCAACTTTATCATATTGTGATCTTTCCTACTTTTAAAGACGTACTTTTAAAGACGCCACTGAAAGTTATTCGACTACTGATGTCCTCGCACGCCATTTTTCCGCTGACAGCTCGGAACATACCACTTAATCGAGCAGCTCGTCTCCTTTCTCCCAGTTCTTCCCAGCCCAAACTTTGCAACATTTTTGTAACGCTACTCTTTTGTCGGAAATCACCCAGAACAAACCGAGCTGCTTTTCTTTGGATTTTTTCCAGTTCTTGAATCAAGTAATCCTGGTGAGGGTCCCATACACTGGAACCATACTCTAGTTGGGGTCTTACCAGAGACTTACATACCCTCTCCTTTGCATCCTTGCTACAACCCCTAAACACCCTCATAACCATGTGCAGAGATCTGTATCCCTTATTTACAATCCTATTTATGTGATTACCCCAATGAAGATCTTTAGTGAGACGTTAAGTTGCTAGGAAATAAAAATAAATGGCGATAGGTTGTCACTACTGTAACGGCCGCTCGGTTCTGAGGCTCTCGTATACTTAATTTATTTATTAGAAATAAAAGACAAATATTATGTAGATAATAAATTTTATTCAATAGATCGTTGTACACTTGAATGCGGGTAATAACTCGGTGTAGTATGGGTCTTTGGTATGAGAAATAATTTAAGAGTTCGTGAGTAATATTAGGAGTAAAAGTAGGAACAATAAATTAATTGCCCGATGTGCTGAGGTAGTTGCTCGGCACAACATTCAAATTAAAGTTATATTTGAGATTATTCTGTACAAGTGACCACGATGTTTTCACAGCAGCTAACCTCCAACTGAACGCGCAAGTCAACCCAGCGCCATCCTAGAACACGTTACACAATTAGCACAAAGTTTGCCTTACTTTGAACTTATTTCATGCAAACTGCGTTCGGTTTTTTTTTTTTTTTTTTTTTTTTTTTTTTTTTTGCAACAGGTAGACTCCTTTTCATCTGTCAATTGAGATGTAAACATAATCATAAGTGAAATACTCTCGGTGATATATGCGTTCTACACAACACTAAAAGCGCCTTAACATTTTTCTTTCCATGTATCCATTGTCGAGGAGCGTAAGTCTACGTTAAAACAAACAAGAAAGTGAGAATGAACAAGTCGGCCTAGCTGGAGCATATGTGTGTGCCAGTAGAATAAATTGACGACACACAACAGAGCCTGTGAATCCGGTGATTGTATATGTGCCAGCACTGTCTTACAATAATTGTTATACTGTCCGCCTCCGTAGCGTAACGGTTAGTGTAATTAGCTGCCGTCCGTGGAGGCCCGGGTTCGATTTCCGGTACTGCCAGAAATTTAGGAATGGCAGGAGGGCTGGTATGTGGTTGAAATGGTACATGCAGCTCACCTCCATTGGGTGTGTGCCCGGGATGAGGACACGAGTTTACGTTTGTCCGACTCGTTGGCTGAATGGTCAGCGTACTGGTCTTCGGTTCAAATGGTCCCGGGTTCGATTCCCGGCCGGGTCGGGGATTTCAACCTTCATTGGTTAATTCCAATGGCCCGGGGGCTGGGTGTTTGTGCTGTCCCCAACATCCCTTCAACTCACACACCACACATAACACTATCCTCCACCACAATAACACGCAGTTACCTACACACGGCAGATGCCGCCCACCCTAATCGGAGGGTCTGCCTTACAAGGGCTGCACTCGGCTAGAAATAGCCACACGAAATTATTATTATTATTTTATTATTATTATTATTATTATTATTATTATTATTATTATTATTATTATTATTATTATTATTATTATTATTATTATTATTATTATTATTATACTGTAACTAGCAAACCGAAGGTATTACTCGAAGTTTTACAATGTGGAGAGTCCACTGTCAGCTGAGCCTGTAAAACGGTTTTAGGGGGAATGATAATTTATTTTCTGATCTAAAACTCATTTAAATCCCATACGGAAGAATTAGAATGTTTTAAAACCTATCTTATTTAACATCTAGGATGTAAAAGCGACCAATCTATGAAGTTTTGATTTTGTACGTCGAACAATAATGGAGAAATGAATACTTTTTTAAGGGATGAATGTTTTAAAATATTTGTTAACATCTACGATATAAGACCAAACTTCATTAAAAAAGATAACTTCGTGCCTGAAACTGTTTCGGAAGAATGGATATTGTGTTTTTGAGAGTCAATCACCATATAAATCCCTTAGAGAAGAAATGATGAAGTATACGATATTTTACATCTAGGACATGAAAGAAGACCCTTCTCGTGTTCCTTTACTGTTAAAGGAGATTCCAAATACCAATTTTCACGTCTGTAATATCTTCAGCATTTGATAATATGTAAGTATCCTCATAAAAATAATTCAACTCCTTTTTCAGTCCTTTTTACAAACCCCGTTAAGTGAATATTCGAAAAAAAAAAAAAAAAAAAAAAAAAAAAGAAACACGCGTTCCTTTATTTTTAAAGGAAATTTCAAATACCAATTTTCATGACTGTAACATCTTCAGTTAAGGGATATAACTATCCTCATAAAAGGTATTTAACCCCCCGTTTTTAAACCATTTTTCATTCCCTTAAGAGAATTTTCCGAAAACATAAAAACACGTGTTTATTTCTTTTTAAAGGAGATTCCAATTACCAATTTTCACGTCTTTAAACTGTTAAGTGTTTGAGATATAAATACACTCACATTAAAAATTCACCCCCTTTTTACCCTCTTAGCAACGTAATATCCAAAATACTCCCTTAGTGGGCACCTACATTGTAATATAAATGTATCCTCAAAATTTAATTTCTTTATGCCCAGTAGTTTTGGCTCGGCGATGATGAATCCGTCAGTTAGTCAGTCAGGACATGTTATTTATATATAGGATAGATTTATCTGGGGATGGTGGCACCTTGGTGTACCAAGGGCCATGCCCATTCTCCATTCTCCCTAAATGGTCATGTACAATTTATGAAAATAAATAAATAAATAAATAAATAAATAAATAAATAAATAAATAAATAAATAAATAAATAAATAAATAAATAAATAAATAAAACATAATAACAACAACACTATCTGATGCTTCCTACTGGCAGAAAACCACTTCTTCTCCTATATAATATTGATAATGTTGTTCCTGCTCTACACGAAAACTATAGCATTAGATTGTTCCAAGAAATTCTGGAGTATTTCAAAGCTCGCTGACATGAAGCTAAACCTGTCAAGTCAAAACCAGTCTTAGGGTAAATATTGAATACCTGGTAAACACGTTTAAAATAGGATTTCATTCCTAGGGGTAAATTAGTAGCCTGCAAGGATTCTAGGAAGTCTGATGAGGGAATGTATTCATATGTCGCAACAACTCGTTTGGGGCAAGACCAATATTCTAAAATGAAGTGGAACTTCAATAGAGTAAGGGCCAAGAACCCAGTGGCAATACAACTTTTCTTTAAGAAATGTAGCAAGTGCGTGCACGCGAATCTCGTCCTAGCTGAATGTTACTCTTCCTGAGGGTCTTAACAGAATCAATTGTGGGATCATTGACCACTGCTCGTTCCCTTATTATCGAGAGAGTCTGGAAGCTTTGGCAATATGCTAGTTGCATTACGTCGCACCGACACAGACAGGTCTTATGGCGACGATGGGATGGTGGTGGTGGTGGTGGTGGTGATTATTGATTTAAGAGGAAGTACAACTAGGCAATCATCCTCTATATAACGCTAATCAGAGAGAAAAAATGGAAGGGGTCCGACACTTCGAAAAATGAAGGTATCGGCCAAAGAAAGACAAGGGCCACGAAGGGCGTGAAAATGAAAGACTCCCTAGCCCTAGCAAACCTAATAGTGTCGGGGTCGGAAAAGAACAAGGGTTGACCAAGGGAGGTCGGATAGGATAGATGAAAGCGAGGAGCATGGCACAAGTAAGTGGAAGCAATGCCAGGACTCAGCTAAGGGCCCCGTGGTCGCCAACCCACGCTCCAAAGTTCAGAGTCCCTGGGGCCCCTTTTAGTCGCCTCTTACGACAGGCAGGGGATACCGTGGGTGTTATTCTACCGCCCCCACCCACAGGGGGAGCGACGATGGGACAGGAAAGGGCTAGGAGTGGGAAGGAAGCGGCCGTGGCCTTAATTAAGGTACAGCCTCAGCATTTGCCTGGTGTGAAGGTTGGAAACCACGGAAAACCATTTTCAGGGCTGCCGACAGTGGGGTTCAAACCTACTCCCGAATACTGGATACTGGTCGCACTTAAGCGACTGGAGCTATCGAGCTCGGTTTTGGCAATATGAAAGTGACAAATGGAGTCTAACACTATTCCTTATGCAGTCAGTCTTTGTTATGAATGGTGTGAAGGTGTTGCTCACGGAGTCGGTTTGTGTGTATATTTCAGTGGGCTTCGCATTTTGATATGTAATGGCACCTTATGGCTCAGTGTAGAAAGCAACGGGAAATACCGAGGAAGTATCTGTGTGGTTTGGTTGACGTATCTACCAGCTTTCATTCGGGAGATGGTGGTTTCGAATCCCACTGTCGGCAGTTCTGAAGATGGTTTTCCGTGGTTACCCATTTTCACACAAGGTAAATTCTGGGGCTGTATCTTAATTAAGCACACAGTCGCTTTCTCCCCACTCCTAGCCCTTTCCTCTACCATCGTCTCCATAAGACCTATCTGCGTGGGTGCAACGTAAAACGGATTGTAAAAGCAACGGGAATCTACGTCACTCCTCATTTGCACAGCACGCCTCTTCAGTGACAATGTAAGAGGTCTGACTACTTGAAGAATGAAGGGATCGGCAAAAGAAAGGGAAGGGCAATGATAAGTGATTCCCGAGGGCTCACAAACCTAAAGCAGTCGGGGCCGGGGTGAGTGGCTCAGACGGTTAAGGCGCTGGCCTTCTAACCCCAACTTGGCAGGTTCGATCCTGGCTCAGTCCGGTGGTATTTGAAGGTGCTCAAATACGACAGCCTCGTGTCGGTAGATTTACTGGCACGTAAAAAACTCCTGCGGGACTAAATTCCGGCACCTCGGCGTCTCCGAAGACCGTAAAAGTAGTTAGTGGGACGTAAAGCAAATAACATTATTATTATTAAAGCAGTCGGGGTCGAAAGAGAAGAGGAATTGACCAAGGCCGGTGGCTCAGACGGTAGGCCCAGAACAGTATGTTCGAAACCTGCCCAGTCTCATGGCATTTGAAGTTGCTGAAATCAGTCACGTGTCGGTAGAAAATACCCAGTGGGGATCGTTCCGAGCATTGCGGGATTAACGGTAGTCATTTGTCTAGCAGTAGCCTACGTGACGTCACCGCGCGGACAAGCTACACAGGCTAGTCCCACAGCTCTGTTGGAAACGTCCGCATTCGAACCAGTCCATCACAGTAAAGGTGGGTTAACATTTTAAATAACATTTCATTTTGATACAGGACGTCATGAAATATTTACGAGAAATTTTTGTTGGCTGCAAGGCACACAATGCAATATTAATTTTCGTTATTTTTAAACTGCAACATAAGGCCACGGCCGCTTCCTTCCAACTCCTAGGCCTTTCCTATCCCATTGTCGCCATAAGGACTGTCTGTGTCGGTGCGTCGTAAAGCCACTAGGAAATAAAATCTGAAACATAATATAATAAAGTTGAACACTATACTCCTGTAGTACGGAATATACGGGGACATCGTTGATGAGAACAAAACAGTAATAATAAGTAACCAACTAAAAACCAAAACCAAACCCCATGGCACTACAGCCCTTGAAGGGTCATAGCCTACCAAGCGACCGCTCCTCAGCCCGAAGGCTTGCAGATTACGAGGTGTCGTGTGGTCAGCACGACGAATCCTCTCGGCCGTTATTCTTGGCTTTCTAGACCGGGGCCGCTATCTCACCGTCAGATAGCTCCTCAATTATAATCACGTAGGCTGAGTGGACCTCGAACCAGCCCTCAGGTCCAGGTAAAAATCCCTGACCTGGCCGGGATTCGAACCTGGGGCCTCCGAGTGAGAGGCAGGGACGCTACCCCTACACCACGGGGCCGGCAAGTAACCAACTAGAAGTTTCAAATCGCAGTCCAGTTGTAAGAAATAATACACCACTTTATATACACATTCCGATAGGCTTTTCTCTGGCACTACGGTTCTTTTACAATGACAATCTTTTTCAATTAAACTTCTACTTCATAACATATTTGACGCTATTTGTGGAAACTTGCCCATATTTGTATACAGAGAGATCTTCAAGTCCTGCTAGCTTCAGCTGACGAAGTTTCAGCCCACATTTGTCCTTTATGAGCAGCATACATTTTCATTGTCTCTATTTTTCTCTTTTGATTTAGGTATCTGATGGTTCGTGCATATAGGTGGACTACTTTTTCAAGAATTTCTGGAAATTTGTAAGAAATCAAATACGCCATTGTATTAATTGCCCCTTTACATTTTGGTACATTTGTAGGTACTTTCTTCAAAGGCATAACATATCTTGGACTTCTGGTAGTTTTAAGAACCCAGTTGTTCTTTTTCAAGACATAGTTGCTTTTGAGCAAAGCGGCATTCCTTCTCTTCAGGGCTGCTAAAACGGCTTCATTTTCCATTTTCTTAACTCGCAGTTCTTCTTTCAGTCCCTCGGTGGTGGTGGTGGTGATTATTATTTTAAGAGGAAGTACAACTAGGCAACCATCCTCTGTATAACACTAATCAGAGGGAATAATGGAAGGGATCCGACACTTCGAAAAATGAAGATATCGGTCAAAGAGAGACAAGGGCCACGAAGGGCGTGAAAATGAAAGACTCCCTAGCCCTCGCAAACCCGGAAAAGAACAAGAGTTGACCAAGAGAGGTCGGATAGGATAGATGAAAGTGAGGAGCCTGACACAAGTACGTGGAAGCAATGCCAGGACTCAGCTGAGGGCCCCGTGATCGCCAACCCACGCTCCAAAGTTCAGAGCCCCTGGGGCCCCTTTTAGTCGCCTTTTACGACAGGCAGGGGATACCGTGGGTGTTATTCTACCGCCCCTACCCACAGGGAGATCCCAAGCTGCAGCTGAAGGATGACTGGTATATTCTTCCTTCTTTCTGATATGCATTGGCATTAGTGCTGTTGTGTTTTTCGCACCAATCCCGCATGATTTCGAGGGCTGTCTGAAGCGAGGAAAGGATATGAGAAGGACCTCTGAACATGAGCATTACATCATTAGCATAAACAACTATATCCAGATCGGGCTCATTTGAAAGCTGTACCATTAAGCCGCTAATGATGACATTCCATAGAGTGGGACCAGCGACCGAACCTCGGGGACATCCTCTGGTGATGACTTTTGAGGTTGAAGTATTTCCTAGGGTGAAGTGGGCTGTGCGATCTTGCAAGAAGTCCTTAATGATGTTAAAAATGTTTGAAGGGCAGTTTTGTTCCCGCAAGCGAGCTAGAATACTAGAGTGCCATGCATTGTCGAAAGCACCTACAAAATCTAGAGCAAGAAGACAGCTTTCCAGTCCATGTCTTTTACAATGGTGAACAAAATCAGACACTGCTTTTATTGCATCTGTAGTGGATCTTCCTGCTGTGAATCCGTATTGTTGTGATGGTACCTGCCCGTTGGCTTGAAGAAAGTAGTTCAACCTCTCCATAGATAGTTTTTCCAGATATTTACCAGGATTGATAGTAAGCTGATCCCTCGGTATCCTGACACTGACTGCAGTTTTCTTTTGTCTGCTTTAGGAATTGCTATTACGTTAGCTTTTTTCCATATTTTAGGGAAGCATCCCAAATGCAAGCAATTATTGAAAATAGTTTTTACAAAAATTTGGTAGGGTATTGTGTTTATAATATACTTCATACTCAGTAATAAATAATGACATATCTCTTTTCAGACAAGAGTGACTGAACTGGCTCTCCTGTAAGTTCACCGTTCGGTTCCAGGGTACCAGGGGTGAATGGCTCAGACGGTTAAGGCGCTGGCTTTCTGAGCCCAAGTTGGCAGGTTCGATCCTGGCTCAGTCCGGTGGTATTTGAATGCATTCAAATACGTGTCCCGTATCGGAAGATTAACCGACATATAAAAGAACACATGTGGAACAAAATTTCGGCACCTCAACGTCTCTGAAACACGTACAAGTAGTTACTGGGACGTAAAACCAGTAACATTATCTTGGAGAGCGATTGATAGAGTTATGTTGGACCTTCACTCTAGTCATGAAATCTACAGCATTCAGACACCTCCCAAGGAAACAGGAAACATGGATATCTTCCAGCCCCAGCCTAGGAGAGAGTTCCAGACTGACTACGTAGCGATCTCAAAACATGCGGAAAAGGAAAACCAAAATGTCAAAGTCCCGAGGGGTGCAAATTTAGATTCAGATCACTTCCTCTCCAAGATAAAAGTCAAGATCATCCTAAGATCCCAGAAAAACAGGAACACAACTCGAACAACAAAATTTGACAGAGAAAATCTCAGAATGCACAAAGATCTTGCAACAGAATTAAACAAAATACAGTACCAGGGATGGGAACAGTTAAAAGAGGCTATGATTGATTCTGCATGAGTCACAGTCCCTCTAGAGCAGGGCCATCCAAACAGCGCTCCCCGAGCGCTAGCGCTCCCCGAGCGCTAGCGCTCTGGCCGCGCTCCAAGCCAGTGCTCCGAGCGCTTTGGGGAAGGTAGCGGTGAGAGAAGCTTGGCTGGCTGAGCGAGCGGTCTGCCCGCCGCGCCGAAGAGAGCAGTCGATCTATCAGTCGTAGTCTAGTCTACAGTGACTCTATACATATAGTGTAGTGTCACTGTAGTCTAGTCCAATGCGCTTTCTTAACAGCGTGTAACTAATTAACTAAATCAGTTTCGCAGTTGTTATGGCTGAACATCATATTAAAAAAAAAAGAGTGGTGAAGCAGCAGCCTTCAAAGCAGAATGGGAAATTTCATTTTTCTGTACAGCTTATAAAGGGCATGCCAAATTTTGGGTGTGCCACCGAGATTTAATGTTTTTAAAAAAAGCACAATTTGCAACGGCACTACAGTGACAACCACAGGGATGATTACGGTGATTTGACAGACGCCAGTCGCCAATCGAAGTTGGAAGAATTGAAAGAAAATTTCAAGCAGCACTGTTCTGTAAATATTATTGTTTTAATTTTGAAATGCTTGTTTACAAACGGGAATGAAGAAATGATTGAATTATCTGAAAAATACTAGAATTGTGACTTGCCGTATTTTTGTCTGACAGATGATTGAGGAGAGCGAGGTTGGTGGACCCATTTTACGAACAAGCTACAAATGTTCGCCGCGAATTGCCAAAGCTGGGAAACCCTTTACGGAAGGGAATGTAATCAAGGAGTGCCTAATGGATGCGGCGGCATGTATTTGTCCTATGGAGCTAGTTGAGAAATTTGATAAAATCTCCCTTTCTCCACAAACTGTGGCTCGCAGAATAGACGACATGGCCGTTGATATAGAACAGCAATTAATGGAGAAGGCAGCAAATTTTGTATCATTTTCCATCGCCCTCGACTAATCAACCGACATTGCGGACAAAGCTCAGCTTGTTATTTTCATTTGAGGGGTGGATGACGATCTTCGGGTTACCGAGGATTTCCTAGACGTGGTAGCTCTCAAAGACACCACTATCGGTTTCGATATTTTCCAAGCAGTGGAGGGTGTTTTTGAGTCAATGGGATTACAATGGGAGCGGTTGACGAGTGTAACGACGGATGGAGCTCCTGCTTTACGTGGTCTACGCTTGTGGTTCCTCAGCTATGTAAAATTAAACATGGCTGAGAGCAGTAGTACCCTAATGGCGGCGATCCAGTGCTTTATACACCAGGAGGCAATCTGTGCAAAAGTCGCCAAGCTTAAAGACATAATGGGAACAGTTGTGCGAATGGTAAATTTTCTTCGCTCCCATGAACTCACGCACCGTCAATTCAAAGAGTACTGGGCGAGTTGGCCGTGCGGTTAGGGGCGCGCAGCTGTGAGCTCGCAATCGCGAGACAATGGGTTCGAACCCCTCTGTCGGCAGCCCTGAAAATGGTTTTTTTGTGGTTTCCCGTTTTCACACCAGGCAAATGCTGGGTTGTACCTTAATTATACCTTAATTAAGGCCACGGCCGCTTCCATCCCATTCCTGGGCCCTTCTTGTCCCATCATCGCCATAAGACCTATCTGTGTCGGTGCGACGTAAAGCAAGTAACAAAAAAAATCAGGGTTCTTGGATGACATCGAAGCGGAGTATCCGGATATCCCGTACCATGCAGAATTAAGATGGGTGAGCCACGCGAAGTGCTTCATCGAGCTTTTTGCTTGCGGAATGCAATAGATACCTTTTATGACATGAAAGGGTGGCCCGAAGTTCTTTTGCGTGATTCTAAGTGGGTGATGGACTTTGCCCCTTTAAGTGACTTTACTGCTCATCTGAATACTTTGAACACTTCGCTTCTGGGCGACAAGCATATTATCTCCGATTTGGTGGAAAAAATTCAAGCGTTCGAAAGAAAATTGATTTTCTGGGAAAACCAGTTGCGTGCAAGGAACACAGTACATTTTCCATTGCTTGAAACAGTGAAATACGGTGTCGACTTTGATGAGTATTTGCAGGTAATTCGCCAATTACAAAAAGAGTTTGAAAAGAGATTTTCAGAATACAGAACTCCAAGCGGTGGTAGATGTATTTGATTTTCTCTTAGTGCAGACAGTGCTCCACAGCTATTTCAATTAGAGTTGCTTAAACTGCAGTGCAATGTTCGTCTTAAAGACCGCTTTGTAATGTCACGAAGTTTAGAAGAATTTTGCAGCGGCTTTCCGCAAGAAGAATACCCCCTTTTGTATAAACATGCATGTAAAGTTCTGTCAATGTTCGGCTCAACGTGCATTTTTGAGTGTTCCTTCCGGTTCTTAAGTTTACCAAAAGTAAACATCGTGCGACGATAAGCGATAGGAACTTGCACAATTGTTTAAGAATAGCTGTGTCCAGATATATTGTAGGCCTACTCAATGTAGAGATGATTGTTTGCTCCAAAAGTAAAAGCTCGTGAAAACGACTGACCAAAAGTCACTCAATGTCTGTACTATCTGTTCATATCGGTAAAACGTTGTTGAATTTTCCTCTCAGATATGTTCAAATTCCAGTTTTGAATAAATCACATTACTGTATTCTTTACTTAGCACTTGATTTCGTTTCCTGCATATTCTATACATCGGAGTACCTTTCGATTTGTAGATGCGGTATATTTTTACGGCAAAATAGCCCTATCAATATGATGTCAACAAACCCACAAAAGCCGTCGGACGCAAGACTGTACGTACGTATCTGGTCAGCGCGGTCCGAACATCGTCTGTCTCAGGTCTACTCGCTGCCACACTGTAGTGGTGGTAGGGGAAGGAGCGCTAGCCTGACTGCCCAGTGCTCCCCGAGCGCGGGCGCGCTCTCGGAGCGCAATGGCTGGATGGCCCTGCTCTAGAGAATATGAGGAAACATGCATAGTGGTCATATGGATGTGATGATGCAATCGAAGAACGCCGAAAGGCGTGGGTGAATTGGTGTTCCCAGAAAACACCAGAGAACCAGAAGAAATTCCAGGAAACAAGGAAAAGAACACCCAATACCATCAGGAATCTGAAGAGAAAGAATGAAAAGGAACGCCTGATTCAGACTGAACAGGATTTTCAAAACAGTAACACTCGGGACTTTTATAAAACATTCAAGAACACCTTGAGTAGATATGATCCACCAAGTCTCAACTTCAGAAACCAAGAAGGAAAAATAGCTGACAGTGATGTGGAGAATTGCCAGATTCTGGAAGACTGCTTCGCAAAACTCCTCAGTTGTGAGCCACCGTATGAGAAATTCGACTACAGTCACAAGCAACCAGACTCGGACCCTCCGACTGTGGAAAATCATGAAGACCTTTAAGAACAACGAAGTACCTGGAGAAGATGGGATTATTGCAGAACTTCGGAAATATACTGACAACAGAGCGATCGTTGAACTGACAGGAATCCTACACAATATCTGGGAAGAAGAGAAGCTGCCAAATGGATGGACATCAGCGTTAATACACTCTCTTCACAAGAAAAGAGATAAGGCAGACGTCAACAATTACAAGGGAATATCGCTACTACCAGAGACATATAAGGTCTTTTCAAAGGCACTGCTAGATAGAGCAGAATAACAACTGGAGCTGGAAATTGGTGAGTATCAAGGAGGTTTTAGAAAGGGCAGGTCATGTGCGGAACAGATCCTGAACCTGATGTTGATCACAGCATACCAGAAGCAGAGGAACAAGAAATTCGTGCTCACATTTGTGGATTTCAAGAAGGCCAACGATTCGGTAGATAGAGAAACACTGATCCGTATCCTAGAAGAAATGGGTCTAGATAGGAAGACCAGAGAGCTCATTAAACAGACTGTGACTAACACAACATCCAAGGTCACTTTCAGGGGGATACCATCACAGTTCTTTAGGATTAAAACAGACGGCTTTCTCCCTTCCAGTCAACTGTGTTCTTGACAAGGTCATTAGAGAGTTGTGCAAGAAAATGATAGGAATAAGTGGTATATGAATGGGATATGATAACAGAGGGACTGTAGTCGACTGCCTAGCCTTTGCGGATGACATTGTGATTCTGTCAGAGTCAATAAAGGAGGCACGGAATCAAATCGCACAGCTCCAGGAGTAATCAAGTAAGGCAGGCTTACGGATCTCCTTCGAAAAGACACAGTACATGACCAACATTGAAACAGCACCCAGAGGGATGACAATGGAGGGAGGGAGGATTCAGAAAGTAGAGAAATGTAAATATTTGGGAGAGTGGATAGATAACAACCTGTCAGAGAAAGAGGCACTGATATCGAGAATCAATAAAATGAACTTGACATACAAGCTAAATATGAATGCCTATAACAAGAAGAAGATCTCAATCAATGCAAAACTCAGACATTACCAGACATTGATCCGTCCAGAAGCCTTATATGCAGCTGAATGTTTGAACCTGATAAAGGTAGGATTTGTCAAGCAGTTAGAACGGGTGGAGCGAAAAATTCTGCCCAAAGAACAGAGGGTGGATCATACAGAAATAAAGCAAACCGAGAACTGTACCGCAAGACAGAAAAGATCTCAGACAACATCCGGAAGAGGAGAGCCATGTTCTTTGGGCACATCTATAGAATGGATCCGGGAAGATTGACCAACCAGACAGTAAGGTTTTTTGAGACCAGGAAAACTGGTACGCTGGCATCAGGAAGTGAAGAAGGACCTGACAGAAATGGGAATACAAGAACGGAAAATAAGCAACAGGGAAACTTAAAATTCGAAAATAATAATAATAATAATAATAATAATAATAATAATAATAATAATAATAATAGCTTTACGTCAGTAAATGTACCGACACGAGGCTGACGTATTTGAGCACCTTCAAATACCACCGGACTGAGCCAGGATCGAACCTGCCAAGTTGGGGTCAAAACACAAAGAGTTTCCAAGAAAAAGTTAGTTTGTGGACCCAAACACCATGGACGGAAGAGAGAAGAAGGTTGCAGAGGATCAGTGGGCGCAGATCAAAGCCCAGAAGCAGCTGAAATCGAATTAATGTGGCCCACAGTTGGCCAAAATGAAAGAAAGAAGAAAGAAGGTTCCAGTGATATCATTGGAGGTTTTGGACAACCTTGCTAAGAATAATAATAAGAATAATAATCTAGATATGTTACGCGAGTGATGGCTTGTTAGAATTTAGAAATAATTATTATCCTTTTTAAACAATTGAAGAAGATGGTTTTGCGCGGTTTCCCCTTTTCACACCAGGCAAATGCTGGTTCTGTATCTTAATTAATGCTACGGTCTCTTCCTCCCCACTCCTAGGCCTTTCTTATCCCATCGTCCCATTAGACCTATCTGTGTCGGTGCGACGTAAAGCCACTTGTAAAAAAAAAAAAAAAAAAAAAAAAAAAGAGAGAGCAAACATTTCAACAGACCAGAGGAAGTGGTGTGGATTGCAGAAATTGAAATTCATGATAAGAGTTCAAGGGACGGAATTTTCGGCTCCATGGCTAAATGGTCTTTGGTCCAGAGGGTTCCAGGTTCAATTCCCGGCCTTCAATGGTTAATTCCAATGGCTCGGGGGGTGGGTGTTTGTGGTGTCCCCAACATCCCTAAAATTCACACACCACACATAACACTATCCTCAACCAAAATAACACGCATTTACCTACACATGGCAGATGCCGCCCACCCTAATCGGAGGGTCTGCCTTACAATGGTTGCACTCGGCTAGAAATAGCCACATGAAATTATTATTATTATTATTATTATTATTATTATTATTATTATTATTATTATTATTATTATCGTAATTTCATCCTCATCACGACACGCAGGTCGCTTACCGGCATCTATTCAAAATAGCTGCATCTGGCGAGCCGAACTTGTCTTCGGACACAACCAGCACTAAAAGCCGTACGCCATTTCAAGGGACGGAATAATGACGTAATTGCAGGGCAAATCAAAATTGTATAAATGAAATTCTAATGTAGTTGTTTTTGTGTTTAAATCAAGTAAAGGTTAATTGTTAGTTACAAATAAAAGCTCTTTAAATTTCAAGAAATGAAAAATCTGACACTAACACTGCTGTTCCCTTCACACTAGACAGAATAATTATCTACGCCCCTGACTTACAATGCGGCAAACAATGAGTACATATTACAGTATTCTGTTGTCCGCATGAAGCAGGTATTTTAAGCAGACAACACTAAATATCTGTTAGTGTGTTTCTATAGTAGAGTAAAAAGTTCCGTACACTAATTCAGTGTTCTGGTACATATTTTGGTGGAATAATTTTAATTGTAGTTTTATCTCTGCACTTACAGGATAATGACCAGTTATTTCAGACGGGAAATGACAGATATGTTATTTTGTTGTGGCCTGGCAAATGGAAGCAACCGTCAAGCTCGTGTCCTGTATGCTGCAAAATATCCAGTACGAAGGGTACCCACCGGCACAGTGACTGGCGGACCACCAATGGCAGATTGTGGCAGACCTCGCATTTTTCGTACACTCAAGTATTGGAACGAGTGGAAGAAGATCCTGGAACTAGTGTATGGAGAATTTCAGCAGCTGAAGGTAATCCTTCATGAAAAGTTGCTGTAGGCCTACGCCCTGCAACGTTCAGCAAGTCCAAGCCCTTCCGTTGCAATATCTTCCCACCGGATTGAAGTTCTGCCAATGGCTCTTCATGATAACTAGCCCCACCTGCTAACGACGGATAGTACCAGCAGTTCGTCTAATACAGAGCGAATAGCTGCGTGGTTCGAGTCACGTAGCTGTCGGCTTGCATTCGGGAGATAGAGGTTCGAACCCCACTGTCGGTAGCCTTCAACGTGGTTTTCCGTAGATTCCCATTTTCACACTAGGAAAATTCAGGGGCTGTACCCTAATTACGTCTACGGTCGCCTCCTTCCCTGCAGGGCTGACTGGCTCAGGTGGTTAAGAAGCTGGCCTTCTGATCCCAGCTTGGCAGGTTCGATCCTGGCTCAGCCCGGTGGTATTTGAAGGACCCAAATACGCCAGTCTCGTGTCGGTGGATTTACTGGCACGTAAAAGAACTCCTGTGGGTCTAAATTCCGGCACCTCGGTGTCTACGAAAACCGTAAAAGTTGTTAGTGGTACGTAAAGCCAAACACTTCGTCGCCGTTAGAGCTACCTGTGCCAGTGCGACGTAAAGCAAAGTGCAAAAAAGGAAAACGTTAGTCTACTATAAATCTAAATTGCTGAAGCGGAAGAAAAATGCTCTCTCCGTTTTAGAAGTAGTATTTCAATGAATTAGGTGTTCGGCTCCATGGCTAAATGGTTAGCGTGCTGGCCTTTAGTAACAGGGATCCCGGGGTCGATTCCTGGCAGGGTCGGGATTTTTAACCATAATTGGTTAATTCCGCTGGCCTGGGGGCTGGGTGTTTTTGTAGTCTTAATCATCATTTCACCCTCATCACGACGCGCAGGTCGCCTACGGGGGTCTAATCAAAAGACCTGCATCTGGCGAGCCGTGCTTGACCTCGGACACTCCCGGCACTAAAAGCCATATGCTATTTCACCTTTTTTTCAATGAATTAGGTGGTGTTTGGTACATATAGTACATACCGAAGCGATGTTAAGTACGGAACAAAAGTGGCCAACCAGAAGCCAATGTGACTCGAATCCACAACCTTCCGATTTCGTATCGGATGCTCTTACTAACTTAACTGTGGTGGCCTCTCTTGGGAAGAACCTAAGCTACAAGTCTGGCACTACTGACATTACAAACTGTGGAGTGCGCAAAAGTCACCTGTTGTGGGCCAGTTCATGAACATTTAATTTTCCCGCCCGCATTGTACTTCAAGCAGACTTTTAACGTACCGTTATAGGTCGTGTTCGGTACATATGGTACATAATCTGTTTGATGGAGTGAACCTGATAAGCATTTAAAGTTGCCCTGTCGATTCCAGAAATACAGAAATCTCGTCCTTGTGTATATAGACTTCTTAATGCTAGTTTAATCTAAAATTGAATCTAGCAAAGAAGTCAGGTAAGGATAACATGATGGCAAGCATAATTGGCGGTCATACAAATTTGAGTGAAAAATGGAAGAGTATTGAACCATTCCGTTCATTGTCTTATAGTCATCATTTTAGCCTGCGATATTTGAAATATTCGAGACCACCCTGAAAATCCTTGTATACTAATTTATTACATGAAGAAAAGTGGAGTGTTAGCAGTTCTCGTGGGAAGAAAGCAGCTAGGTAATTATGAAGTTTCTAGAATCTCATAAGATAAATTTATAACCCCAGCGAAGTTCTTTAATTTAGGCAGACGACGCCAAACACTTCACCTATGTAGAGTGCCAACAAAGGATTTGGGGCGAAGAAAGAAATTAATGTATATCTTTGAGGACAGAATAGATGCATTTGATTTGATGAGAAAATTGCAACCTCCGTAATCGGCACAAGATTTTGATATGCGACATGAGCATAGTGAGAAGTGCATAATGGAGATAAGTACTTGGCGCGCATTATGCATGCAAGCCGCGAGCGGGAGAATGTCGCGGGTAACTCGTTAGCGTGGGTAACCGAGCCGTATTATATATATGGAGCCGCGGAACGCTTGAGATTCATTCTTTGACTGTCTTGCTGTCGGGACTGCGTGATAAGACTCCGAGCTAACATCGAGACAAGCATCTGAGCTGCGAGCCGCAAACACCAAGCAAGATCTATTCGGGATAGAAATTTTCCCTTCACCGACCCAGCGGGAGCAACGACACGCTGAGAACAAGAAAGAAGTGCGGCGAGTTGGAGAAGGCAGGAGCTGTCAAGACCCCCAGCATCGACACGGGACACCAGGAAGGCGTGCTCATCACGACGCCGAAGGAGACACCTCACAACCTTCGAGGAAGCTGCAGGAGAAGCCTTCATCAGCCAGCATGTATCCAGTAATCCGCATACCTGTGCTGTCGGCGATAACAACTGCCAACATGGAGTAAAATCCAGGGGTCCATAGAGGGGCTGCCTCGCAATGCCATCGATACGTCCAGGTTAGATCGCTCCAATTGGTTCTAAGCATGTAAATTATTGCAGTTAGGTTCAGGGTGGCCGTCAGCCACAACGATAGCTGTCTGATGTAAATAAAAATGTGTTTAGAGTAATCAAGTACAGACCTCGAACTAAGGATAGTAGGATAAGCAGTAGGTTGTATATTCTCACTTGTATAATTTTGATTCTTTTTATTTCTTTATTTTGTGGTATCTGTTCCGTCTTGGTCATGTTTGCTAGGTCTGTTAACCAGATACGGTAGTTAGAGCAGCGAAGCCTATATTTATTTGAGATAGTACGTAATTCAGAGGAGATCTAGACTTACTCCTTGACTCACATAGGCTGACGGGGATGGGTGTGTGTGCCATGTTGCTTGAGATATCTTTACATAAACTTCTAGCTGATTGCACGTATTGTTATAGTGATGCCGAGCGCAAGTAAATGATGGACATTATGATGTGAATATTCTGCATTATTCTGGCCGTGGTAGCGCCAAGGAATTGTCCTTATATACTTATGGATAAGCCCAGTGGAGGCAGATATAAGAGAACGTGATTTATGAATAAGCCCAGTGGAGGCATAAATAAGATAATGATTGAATAATTTCGGCGCTAAGAATGTTATATCATGTGATTATAGAAGGGAATTGAGGTACACGGCAGGAATGCCTTTATCCGATCTGCTGAGCGCTCCCAAGGGGAGCTGGGCCGACAAACATCCCGTTCTTTGTGGGGTTAAGGAAGTCAAGTTTTACGTCACCGGCTAGGGAGAGTAATTAAGCTGTCTGTGCTAGCTCAAGTGTTCGCAGGGAGAGCCTCCCCCGGCCTTGACATTGTGTAGCCAGCAGGGATCGCATTTTGTCTGTATGGCTTTGTTTTTCTTAGTCTTGCCACTTGTTTACTTAGCTACCTGATGATGGAGCTGTAATTTCCAAGATTTTGAGTTTAGGTGCCTTATGTATGACGGACTGTGAACCTTCATTCAGTCCAGGCCGTGTAGATTGTAGTTTTCTTGTTTGATGATCTTTGGGTTCGAGGTACTGTGACACGATATTTTTCATGTAGAGGAGATGGCTCTTCTGACGGGTTTTTGTACAGAAAATTATCCTTTCTCGTTACTTTTGGCTTATTCCGTGATGCATGCTTGTTCCAGCCTGGCAGTACGATGAGATTGTGACCTGGAAGTCATCTGCGACAAACTATTGACAAAAATTATTTGAGATTTTAACTTCTTGTAAATATTTGGATACTTTTTTATTGTAATAAATCCATTTATGTTCACTGTGAATGCAGCGTTGTTTCCCGTATTTTCATTTTAAATTTTGGGTTGTTCTTACCTTGCTTTCATGCATATCCACGTGTTTGATTGTATTTCGCCCTTTGTTATACCCTATATCCCTGAGACATGTGCGACTGAGTTGCTGAGCATGGATATGTAACGCAGGTAAGGTATGTGCAAGAGCCCACGCTGGTGGGAGTTTTGTTCACTATGATGTTCTTGGTTCGAGCTCGGCATTCGCCTGACTGGAATCAAGAGCATTGTAGGGCACAGTATGTATAGGTACTTTAAGGCAGAAACAGATTCCAAGGACATTCCAAGAATCATTAATGAACAAGGGGAGTGTCTATGCGAGGATCTTCAAAAGAAAGAAGTATTCAATCAGCAGTAGGTAAAAATTGTTGGTTACAAGGATAATGTCCAGATAGAGGAGGTGACTAATACCAAAGAAGTATTAAAATTTACCTGTGACAACAATGCTATAACATACAAAAGTTGAAAACTAGAGAAGCAGCTGGGATTGAAAAGGTTTCGGGGGATATACTAAAGACAATGGGTTGGGATATAGTACCATATTTGAAGTACTTATTTGATTATTGTTTGCATGAAGGAGCTGTACCAAATGAATGGAGAGTTGTTATACTAGCCCCTGTGCATAAAGGAAAGGGTGATAGACATAAAGCTGAAAATTACGAGCCAGTCAGTTTGAAATGCATTGCATGTAAACTTTGGGAAAGCATTCTTTCCTATTATATTAGACATGTTTGTGGAATTAAAAACTGGATGGAAGGCAGTTTGAGTTTAGGAAAGGTTATTCCACTGAAGCTCAAGTTGTAGGATTCCAGCAAGATATAGCAGATATCCTGGATTCAGCAAGTTAAATGGACTGTATCGCGATTGATCTATCTAATGCATTTGACAGGGTAGATCATGGGAGACTATTTTTTTTTTGCTAGTGGCTTTACGTCGCACCGACACAGATAGGTCTTATGGCGACGATGGGATAGGAAAGACCTAGGAGTTGGAAGGAAGCGGCCGTGGCCTTAATTAAGGTACTGTCCCAGCATTTGCCTGGTGTGAAAATGGGAAACCACGAAAACCATCTTCAGGGCTGCCGACAGTGGGATTCGAACCCACTATCTCCCTTATGCAAGCTCACAGCCGCGCGCCTCTAACTGCACGGCCAACTCGCTTGGTGGAAACATCTTCATTGGTGTAAACACATAAATATGATTGTAAATAAAGGGTACAGATCTCTGCACATGGTTATGAGGGTATTTAGGGGTTGTAGTAAGGATGTAAAGGAGAGGGCATATAAGTCTATTGTAAGACCCCAACTAGAGTACGGTATGGCTCCACTGTATGGAACCTTCACCAGGATTACTTGATTCAAGAACTGGACAAAATCCAAAGAAAAGCAGCTCGATTTGTTCTGGGTGATTTCCAACAAAAAGTAGCGTTACAAAAATGTTGCAAAGTTTAGGCTGGGAAGACTTGGGAGAAAGGAGACGAGCTGCTCGACTAATGGTATGTTCCGAGGTGTCAGTGGAGAGATGGCGTGGAATGTCATCAGTAGACGAATTTGAGTGATGCCTTTAAAAGTAGGAAAGATCGCAATATGAAGATAAAGTTGGAATTCAAGAGGACAAATTGGGGCATATAATCGTTTATAGGGAGGGGAGTTAGGGATTGGAATAACTTACCAAGGGAGATGTTCAATAAATTTCCAATTTCTTTGCGAACATTTAAGGAAAGGCTAGGAAAGCAACAGATAGGGATTCTGCCACGTGGGCGACTGCCCTAAACGCAGATCAGTGATTGATTGATTGATTGATTGATTGATTGATTGATTGATTGATTGATTGATTGATTGATTGATTGATTGATTGATTGATTGATTGACATGAACACAGTTGTCTTACTGTGAAATATCAAGAATGGTAGATGCCGTTACAAAACTTCTGCCCTTCATGAACTTCACCTGTAATACGTCTATCTAAAATTAGATGTTGTACAACAGATTGCTTGATGAAGCCCATTATGTCCATTTGATTGATGGATCAGCCACTAGCAGACTACATAAAACCCAATTACAGATCGCTGCAGACGATAAGGAATGTGACAGCTTATTACAAGGACACCACTGGTAATGTTGTTCTGGAGAAGATATAAGCTTGTAGAGGTAATTGTGCACTTAGCTTCATTTCTCAGTACAAGATTCACATCCTTTCAGGACACGAGATTGGGATGATAACGATAATTCTATAAAAGGCATTCCTCTCACTCATGTTTTCTGGTTATGATTGATTCATTATCTCTGTTTGGGTGTCTGACTTATAGGGTTACCAAATTATCTGGTTTAGCTGGGTACCACTCGGTATATAAAGTGCTTTCCAGCCCCGATGAAATGAAATGGCGTATGGCTTTTAGTGCCGGGAGTGTTCGAGGATATGTTCGGCTCACGAGGTGTAGGTCTTTTGATTTGACACCCGTAAGCAACCTGCGCGTCGTGATGAGTATGAAATGATGATGACGACACATACACCCAGTCCCTGTGCCAGCGAAATTAACCAAAGGTGATTAAAATTCCCGACCCTGTCGAGAATCGAACCCGGGACTCCTATAACCAGAGGCCAGCACGCTAACCATTTAGCCATGGGGACGGACTCAACCCCGATTAAAGATTATGGAAAAGAGAAAAATACTCCAGTTCCATATTTATGTCATCGAGCGCTTACAACTGACGGATATGAAAGTTCTTTATACTTTTTGTAGTGATTACATTAGCAAGTAGATGAGCCGCGTGATAAATGGGTTCTATTGGTAATGTCCGCCTCTGTGGTATAGTGGTTAATGTGATTAGTTGCCATCCTCGGAGGGCCGGGTTCATTTCCCGGCTGTGCCACGAAATCTGAAAAGTGGTGCGAGGGTTGGAACTGGGTCCACTCAGCCTCGGGAGGTGAACTGAGTAGTCGATTCCTACCTCAGCCATCCTCGAAGTGATTTTCCGTGGTTTATCTCTTCTCCCCCAGGCACCTAAATTAAGGCCACGGCCGCTTCCTTCACTCTTGCTTTACTATCCCTTCCAATCTTCCCCCCCCCCCCATATGGACCCTGTTTAGCATAGCAGGTGAGGTACTGGTCTTCCTCCCCAGTTGTATCCCCAGACCCAATGTTTCACGCTCCTGGACACTGCCCTTGAGGCCGTAGAGTGGGATCCCCCACTGAGTCCGAGGGAGAAACGAACCCTGCAGGTTAAACGGACTAAGAAAGGAGGAATTTGTCTGGCTGGCTGAATCATTTGTGATATCCGAAGCCATCTCTTTTCAGTTTCGTCTCAGTTAACCATCAGCGCTGCCGGTAGTGGGGTTCGAATCCACTATCTCCCGAATGCAAGCTGTTGGCTTCGTGACGCAAACCGCGCTGCCATTTGCATGGTATTGTTCCCCTTAACACAAATCATGGAAGAGATGCGAAATTTCGGGTATCGGCAAAGGGAAAAGCCTCCGGGAGATAGTGGGTTCGAACCCCACTGTCGGCAAACCTGAAGATGGCTTTTCTGTGGTTTCCCATTTTCACACCAGGCAAATGCTGGGGCGTTACTTTAATTAAGGCCACGGCCGCTTCCTTCCCATTCCTAGGCTTTTCCTATCCCATCGTCGCCATAATACCTATCTGTGTCGGTGCGACGGAAAACAAATAGAAAAAAAAAAAAAAAAAAAGGAGTAGCCTTGGATGGGCGTGAAAGTGATAGACCAAGAAGGTTAAACACAATGTTTAAAAGTGAGGAATTTAGCACAAGTAATTGGAGGCAAAGGACGATGTTGGTGGTTATTTTAATTAAGAGGAAGTACAACTGGGCAACAATCCTCTCTTAATACTAATCGGATTGAAACAATTGAAGAGGTTCCACCCTTTGAAGAATGTGGTTATCAGCAAAAGAGATAAATTACTAATGAGGGCGTAAAATTCAAAGATTCCATGACCTTCACAAACCTAATGTCGGCAAGGTCGGAAGAGGACAAGAGTTGACCAAGAGAGGTCTTATAGGAAAGACGAAAGTGAGGAATCTGGCTCAAGTAACTGGAAGCAGTGTCATATTGAACAGGCGGCCGAGTGGTTGTGTCCTGGATCCCAAGGTGTATGTCCCTTCGGTTTACCGCTTTTATTCGTATGGTGGTGGGTGTTGGTTTAAGAGGGTCGAACCCCACTGTCGGCAGCCCTGAAAATGGTTTTCCGTAGTTTCCCATTTTCACACCAGGCAAATGCTGGGGCTGTACCTTAATTAAGGCCACGGTCGCTTCCTTCCAACTCCTAGGCCTTTCCTATCCCATCGTCGTCATAAGACCTATCTGTTTCGGTGCGACGTAAAGCAAATGTTTTAAGAGGAAGTGCAACCCGGCAACAATCCTCTCCTAACGCTAATCAGAGGGAAAAATTTGTAGACGTCGACCTTTCCAAGAATATGGGTATTTGTGAAAGAAAAAACGAAGAGGAAGGGCGTACACTTCAAAGACTGGTGGTGGTGGTGATTATTGTTTTAAGAGGAAGTACAACTACGCAACCATCCTCTATATAACATTAATCAGAAGGAAAAAATGGAAGGGATCCGACACTTCGAAAAATGAAGATATCGGCCAAAGGAAGACAAGGGCCACGAAGGGCGTGAAAATGAAAGACTTTCTAGCCCTCGCAAACCTAATAGCGTCGGGGTCGGAAAATAACAAGAGTTGACCAAGAGAGGCCGGATAGGATAGATGAAAGTGAGGAACCTGGCACAAGTAAGTGGAAGCAATGCCAGGACTCAGCTGAGGGCCCCGTGGCCGCCAACCCACGCTCCAAAGTTGAGAGCCCCTGAGGCCCCTTTTAGTCGCCTCTTACGACAGGCAGGGGATACCGTGGGTGTTTTCAAAGACTGTAGACTTCTCAAATATAGCACAGTATAGTGAGAAGCGAACAAAAACTGACCAAGGGGGGTTGAACAGGAAAGATGTAAATGAGGAACGTGGCACAAGTAAGCGTAAGAAATGACAGATTCAGCTAGCGGCTAGGTGGTTGTCGATCCGGTTCTGTATGAGTTGCGCCGAGTAAAAGTTGCGCCGAGTAAAAGTTGCGGCGTGGAGATTCCCCGCCGGGAGTAGAAGTGGTTTGACAGCTGTCTTAAGCATCTGCTACCTGGGCTGCACCGCAGGGGGTTATTTCCAAGTTCAAGGAATGTCTGTGAATATCTGTAGTACTGAGATTTTGAAATGAATATATAACAAATATTATTCACTCTATCATTTTTTTTTTGCAAGTTGTTTTACGTCGCACCGACACAGGTAGGTCTTACGGCGACGATGGGACAGGAAAGGGCTAGAAGTGGGAAGGAAGGGGCCATGGCCTTAATTAAGGTACAGCCCCAGCATTTGTCTGGTGTGAAAATGGGAAACTACGGAAAACCATTTTCAGGGCTGCCGACAGTGGGGTTCGAACCTACTATCTCCCGAATACTGGATACTGGCCGCACTTAAGCGGCTGCAGCTATCGAGCTCGGTATTCACTCTATCAGTGTTGGTTTCTTGGACATTTAGAAAACTTGCATCGTATTTGTATCAGTGGGTGAAATGTGTATAACTACGTAGTGGAAACATGGAATCAGTCTTTCAGTCTTATGAAGAATATCCACAGCCTGTTTGTAGCTAACTGGCAGGGTCAGGAATAGAATGAATGAAGAATGAAATACCACTAAAGGAAGAAAATACTGGCGAATGCGAGATCTGACATGCTTTTGCGGACAAAGATTAATGGATGGCAAATGAAATGTAGCGAATTTGTTGAATAAGGAATGACCAGTGAAAACAGAAAAAAAACTGTCTCACCCTACGTTTCTCCGACATGCACCCCTTATGAAGTGATAGGGCTCAAGAATGAACCATAGCTACTGCCAAAGAAAGGAAATTGTGTGCCCTGGCGACGCCTGTCGCATTCCCCTGGGTATAAAATATGAATAAATGACAAATGAAATTGCTTCAAACAGTGATGCTGATATAAATATGAAGAAATCAGAAATAATATTTTGAACGCCAGCTTTGTCCAGCATAAACGCTATCTAAAGTGATCGTAGATTTAACCCCAGGAGCAGTGATGGGAAGCCTATGTTCCATCAGCGTCATGAAGAAGCTTTTTTAATTTTAACAATAACTGAAATTTACAGTTTTCCGTCGCAAATGTTCATTCTATCAGCGTTGTTTCATTATGTCTTATTGAGACGATCTAAGTTGAACTTAAAACAGCCGCTTAAGTATTACTTGAATGATTTGACATTATTTAACAAACCAAGTCTAGCAATACAGAAAGCGGCCATTCGGCCTTGTCATCCTTATGAAAACTAATGCCTATATACATGATTTAAATTTTCGGTATAACCTTATCAGTGTCTTAAACCTAATATTTACATTGTATATTTACAAAGTGAGCACCGTTGATTGAACGGTTCAGTACTAAATGTCTAATCCAGTTGGAGGATGTAAGACATGTTCCCTGTGGAATTCCCAAACATGACCTCTAGATCCTAGAATGATTAATGACCACGGCGCAAGTTTTACTGATTTTAACACGGCGCAACTTTCACTCGGCGCAACTCATAAGACACCGTCGATCCATGTCTCAAGATGCGAGTGGTGGTCATGATTGTTTTAAGAGGAACTTCAACTGGGCAACCATCCTCTATGAACAGTAAACAAAAGGAAAATTGGAGGGGTCCGATACTTCGAAAAATGAAGATATCGGTAAAAGAAAGGCAAGGGCGCGAAGAGCATGAATATGAGAATCCCTAGGCCTCGAAAATCTAATATCATCGGGGTACGAAAAGAACAAGCGTTGACCAAGGGAGGTTGGGTAGGATAAATGGAATTTAGGAGTGGTGGTGGTGATTATTGTTTTAAGAAAAAGTACAATCATCCTCTGTATAACAGTAATCAGAGAGAAAAAATGGAGGGGGTCCGACACTTAAAAATGAAGGTATCGGCCAAAGGAAGACCAGGGCCGCGAAGGGCGTGAAAATGGAAGACTCCCTAGGCCTCCATACGTAATACCGTGGGGTTGGAAAAGAACAAGAGTTGACCAAGGGGGGCTGGATAGGATAGATGAAAGTGAGGAGCCTGGTACAAGTGGGAGCAATGCCAGGGCTCAGCCGAGGGCCCCGTGGTTGCCAACCCGCGCTCAAAAGTTCAGAGCCCTTGGGGCCTCTTTTAGTCGCCTCTTACGACAGGCAGGGGATACCGCGGTTGTTTTTCTGCCGCCCCCACCCACAGGGGGATGGAAGTTATGAGCCTGACACAAGGAAGTGTAAGCAATGCCTCGTGGTCGCCAACTTACGCTCCCTCTGACGACAGGCAGGAGATCTCACGATGGGAGCTCCTGAGCTTAACGATAATTGTGTAAAGGGGAAGTGCACTAATAAGAGGGAAAATGGGAATGAAAAAATGCCAGTCCCTGGTATAGTGGTGGTGGTGATTATTGTTTTAAGAGGAAGTACAACTAGGCAACCATTCTCTATATAACACTAATCAGAGAGAAAAAATGGAAGGGTTCCGACACTTCGAAAAATGAAGATATCGGCCAAAGGAAGACAAGGGCCACGAAGGGCGTGTAAATAAAAGACTCCCTAGCCCTCGCAAACCTAATAGCGTCGGGGTCGGAAAAGAACAAGAATTGACCAAGAGAGGTCGGATAGGATAGATGAAAGTGAGGTACCTGGTTCAAGTAAGTGGAAGTAATGCCAGGACTCGGCTAAGGGCCCCGTGGTTGCCAACCCACGCTCCGAAGTTCAGAGCCCCTCGGGCCCCTTTTAGTCGCTTCTTACGACAGGCACGGGTACCATGGGTGTATTTTACCGCGCCCATCGACAGCGGGGCATAGTTTTAGAGACTCGAAAATTAATTAAAATCTATGTAGAATACTTATCTAGGGAAATCGTGGTCGCCAACCCACGCTCCCAATTTGAGAGCTCCAGGTCCCTCTTTTAGACACCTCTTACCACAGGCAGGGAGTACTGTTGATGTTTTCCTACCACCCCCACACATAGGGGGCAGAAAAGGAAAATATCAATAAAAAAAGAGAAGGGCCACGAAGTGCGTGAAACTGAAATACTCCCTAGTTCTCTCAACCCTAATACCATCAGTATTGGAAGAGAACATTAGTTGACCAAGTGAGGTCGGTTAGGAATGTTGAAAGGAAGGCGGCGTCACAAGTGGAAGAAATCACTATAGTGGAGAGCTCCTGGGGGCTAGCCCATCCAGTCGCCTGTTAGGACAGACTGGAGATACTGTGGGTGTACTCTAATGCCCTTGCGCACAGAAGGTTGACGTTTTTGTTGTGCACTAAGAAACGACAATCATCACTGAAACTAAATTACTATTGAAAATACAGTCTGGTGACAAAGAACAAGAGTATTGAACTGTGTGTGGTAACCTTGCGTGTTGGCTGTAAAACCAACACCATAGATCCGTTAGTTAAACCTAACATTCAATACGCTTTCCGCTGGAAGATTCTCTTTTACTCACCCAACCAGATAGCCTATGTACCTGATACACGACATTAAACCATTAGCAGAACAAAATTTTACTTAAAGTGTTTTCGAAGGATCTACTTGGTCAAAAGTAAAACATGGACAGCGCTATCAACAGCCCTATAGCGCATGCCTGTACGCCTTCGTCATAGTAATAATAAAACCATTGCAACAATGACCATTCACGACCCTGCGACTATGACGTGAAATGACCATCACGTCACGAGCGGAGTATCTGTCTGCATTTGGGGTTTGTGTTTAATGTCAGCCGGCCCCATGGTGTAGGGGTAGCGTGCCTGCCTCTCGCCCAGAAGCCCTGGGTTCGATTCCCGGCCAGGTCAGGAATTTATCTCTCGACCTGAGGGCTGGTTCGAAGTTCACTGAGCCTACGGTGAGATGGCGGTCCCGGTCTCGAAAGCCCAGAATAACGGCCGAGAGGATGCGTCTTGCTGACCACACGACCCCTCGTAATCTGCAGGCCTTCGAGCTGAGCAGTGGTCGTTGGGCAGGCCAAGGCCCTTTCAAGGGCGTTAAGTGCCGTTTGGTTTGGTTTGGTTCTAATGTCAACAACACATGTTCTGATCCTTTTCACGTCTTATTACAAAATGGTTTTGCCAGAGCTTGACTGTACCATAATGCACGTTGACTACCGCAGGCAAAAAACTGTTTTAATTTTAGCCTGACATTTTCATGAGCCTGTCAAACACACAGCAATTACAATATAAATTATAACACTATACACATGTCTGTGTAATTGCTGTGTGTTTGACAGACTGAAAAGTCTTCACTGAAGGCGACACTGAAAAATATGGCTTTATTCTTAACAAATTTTCATTAGCTTCATAACTAGCCGACATTTTTTACGGCTATGATCACCCGGTAATAAGAAAATGTTGCTCCATAAAATTGACAGGAACTATTTTCCCACCACGAACCTGCTACGCAGGCGTAGCAGGGGGAGAGGTGATACTCCCACGTGGCGCGTCCCAGGTGGCGGATAGGGGGGTCCTAACGGGCTTGCCGGCGGACTTGAGGGAAATAAAATACCAAACACACCCCCCCTGTGGGTGGGGGATGGTGGTGGTGATTATTGTTTTAAGAGGAAGTACAACTAGGCAACCATCCTCTATATAACACTAATCAGAGAGAAAATATGGAAGGGGTCCGACACTTCGAAAAATGAAGGTATCGGCCAAAGGAAGACAAGGGCCACGAAGGGCGTGAAAATGAAAGACTCCCTAGCCCTCGCAAACCTAATAGCGTCGGGGTCGGAAAAGAACAAGAGTTGACCAAGAGAGGTCGGATAGGATAGTTGAAAGTGAGGAGCCTGGCACAAGTAAGTGGAAGCAATGCCAGGACTCAGCTAAGGGCCCCGTGGTCGCCAACCCGCGCTCCAAAGTTCCGAGCCCCTGGGGCCCCTGTTAGTCGCCTCTTACGACAGGCAGAGGTTACCGTGGGTGTTATTCTACCGCCCCACCTACAGGGGGATGTGGGTGGGGGAGGCAGACGAATAATACACCCACGGTATCCCCTGCCTGTCGTGAGAGTCGACTAAAAGGGGCGACCAAGGGCTGATTGTATTAGAACGATGAAACTACTTTTGATTAGTACCATCACGCGCGGAACACCATGGGTCGCTTTTACTTGCGAGTAGTACCACTCTGTTAGGTACTGAATAGTTTTGTGATTCGTACCACTCAAGCGGAGTTCAGTGTGGTTTTCCAGTACCCGTGAGTCGTACCCATGTGAGCAACACCACGGGTCTGGGCGTTGCCTGTGAGTTGTACCACTACATGAGCGACAGCGTGGGTCTGCGTTGCCGGTGATTGGTACCCACTATGTGAGGAACACCACGGGAATGCCGGCGCCCGTGCTTAGTACACCTAGGTGAGGAACCTCATCGGTTTGCGTTGGGTATGAGTGGCGCCATTGTGTGAGAAACACCATAGGTCTGCGTTACCTTTACGACGTGCAATAGTTGTGAGTAGTACCTTAATGTTTGGAACACCGTGAGTTTACGCTACCTTTGATTAGTACCGCAGCTTGAGAAATATCATGGTTCTACTTTACTCGCGACATGTACCATACTGAGGGGCCTTAGACCTGGTTTTTGGACCCCTTTAGACATCAAGCATAATCAATTCAGGACTGTGCTTAATAAGTGGTCCCTTGGTCAGTAATACTATTATTTTTGACCGTTTTTGAGTCGATTCCACTTTTTTGTTTGCTTGTGTTTTTGGGTTCATGTCCATCCATTCATTTTTCGTGACATTTTTATTTATTTTGGTCAGTGGATTTTTTGAACTTTTTGTTGTCATTTCATTTCGTACCATTAGGAGCCGATGACCTTGATGTTAGGCCCCTTTAAACAACAAGCATAATCATCATCAATCATTTTCCCAAATATCATATGAAAAAACCTTGGTATACAGATCTTCGATACGTTCCTTTATGTCGTAGTTTGCTAACAATCAGATCAGTACCTTTAAAGTTATGAATTTTGAAAGTGAGTGCTCCGTTGGAAAATATAATACCGGCATGTTTTTTGTTCAACCTGCGTTAAAATTTGAAATGGGTATGAAAAACCTCTACTCCACATAACTGAACGTAGAATAAAATAAGCTAAATTTTGGTGTAGCTTGTTTCTATGTGGGGGCAAAGGATATAAACTTTTTATTAACGTATTGATTCGGGTGCCTATAATTTCCGCGAAAGTAGCAACGTTCCGATGCTGAGTCAGTGTGTGTTGTTGACATTAGAACACACAAGCAGGGCCGTATTTAGTATTTCAATTTCAATTTATAAAATTTAAACAACATTAATTAAATCTCAGCCATAGTCGCCCAAGGGTGATTCTGTTTGCTCTGCCTGCCATCTAGTAGGCCTAGAGTAAAACGGAACGTTGAAATTGACGAACAGACAGTCAGATGGCGTGAAATTAAAATGTCTATACGGGGTAGCAGAGGCCATATGACTATTATTGTTATTATTATTGTTCCGGGGTATCTGTGGAACGCAGAGAGGTGAAATAAGGTGCCGGGGTGAAGGAGCCTATCTACAATATCAAAATTAATTTAAAACTTGAATTGAAGGTTGTATTTCTTCAAAACAACAAACTTAACAAATTTTCACTTAGTGAACATAACAACATGTCAGGTACAAAAGCAGTCTTGAAATAAGACTTAGAAAATCCAAGATTAGTGACTTTTACTGATTGGGCTTCAAGCCCCAGATTTACAAATTATGAGCTGCAGGCTCAAGTTTACAAATTTACAATTCAAAAGGAGGAATAATTTAGGCAGGGGCAGACATCCCGCAATTCAAAAGCACTTGCTCCAAAAGTTACAATCTTTAGCCTTCTAGAGGCAACCCTTACTATTACAAACCTTTGAAAAGAGCTTGCATGCTCTCGATTTCTTACGGCCCCCTCAAGGCAACATTACATCAAAATCTTACACTCTCAGCCCTCATAAGGCATGATTTACAAATGGAAATCGTTTTACACAGGGGTATCTAGTACCCAACCTATTGGGCCTTTGCTGAAAGAGAACAGGTTAAATAAATGGCCCGAACACAACTGAATGGAGGCGTACACTGCGCTCCCAGATAATGAAATATTAAAACCTAACAGGGCTCTCAGGCCGATGAACCAGGGGCTAGTCCCAAGCTATTGAGGTGGCTCGCATGGAAATAACTTTAATACATTACAGGAAAGAAAACAGTTACGAAGTCGTAGTCACCTCAAATCAAGATGAAGGGGAGCTCGAGAGGGTAACTCACTCTCTGTCCTCGATTTACAGTTAAAGACTTTATAAAATTTTACATTAGACGAAAGAAGATTTACATTTTAGAAAGGTTTTGTTACATAGTTAAAAATTTGGACACCGAGCTCGATAGCTGCAGTCGGTTAAGTGCGGCCAGTATCCAGTATTCGGGAGATAGTAGGTTCGAACCCCACGGTCGGCAGCGCTGAAAATGATTTTCCGTGGTTTCCCATTTTCACACCAGGCAAATGCTGGGGCTGTACCTTAATTAAGGCCACGGCCGCTTCCTTCCCACTCCTAGCCCTTCCCTGTCCCATCGTCACCACAAGACCTATCTGTGTCGGTGCGACGTAAAGAAACTAGCAAAAAAAAATATTCGGACAGTCTGCGGAGGTAGCTACAGAAATCTAAGTCTGGTGGACATTACCTGGCTGATGTACTGCCTGCCGAAAAATGAGGCGTCCCGCCTCCTGCCTTAACACACACACTCAGAATGAAGACGATCAAGAGACAAGATAGCCAGAAAAGCCGCAGTTTATATACCCTCAGGGAAGGTTCGAGAGGATTCTGGACTAATCCGGATACACCCTCTCATTTTTATTGCCTGAACCCAAAAGTTAGACTCAAAACCGAACGAGAAGCCTCTGATAGGCTGAAAATTAATTACAGAAAATTTTCATTGGCTAGATTCAAAACTGGCGGAATGAGAAGGAAGTGTTACAAGCCTAGAAGTACATAACAAAACAAATGAAAGTTGAGAAAACCTGTAAACACAAAATTTATTTCAATAACAACTTCATTTACCTTGCACCGGAGTGCATGACCATAGATTTTTGGTAGTGGCATCTGTGGAAAAATGTCCAAACTTCTTGATGTACAGCAAAAACAAAACCGAGAGAAATCCAATGTTTAGGAAACTTCATAATAACACAATTACTTAATATTTCAGTAGTGACATCTTCTGATTAAAGTCTCAGCTTTATGTAGTAGCAATTTCACATTTTGGTCGATAGAGGAGTTCATTAAGGCGCTTATTTTGAAAGTGCGGAGTTGAGGTGTGCCTCCCGGTACAATTATTATTATTATTATTATTATTATTATTATTATTATTATGATTATTATTATGATTATTATTATTATTATTATTTAATCCGTTTACTCTCCCGGGTTGTTCTCTCGGACTCAGCGAAAGATCATATCTCTACCGCCTCAAGTGCAGTGTCCAGGGGGATGAGAATTTTGAACGGGGATACAACTAGGTGGAAGGACCAGCACTTCACCTAGGCGGCCTCGCCTGCTATGCTGAACGGAGGTCTTGTGAGGGACGGCAGATTTGAAGGGATAGGCAAGGAAGAGAGAAGGAAGCGACCATAGCTTTAAGCTAGGCACTATCCCGGCATTTGCCTGGAGAAGTGGGACACCACGGAAAACCACTTCGAGGATGGCTGAGTTGGAAATCAAAGCTCCTCTTTTCATTTGACTTCCCGAGGCTGAGTGGTCTCCGTTCCAGTCCTCATACCATTTTGAAAATTTGGTGGCGGAGCCTGGAATCGAACCCGGGCCTCCAGGAGTGGCAGCTAATCACACTAACCACTATACCACAGAGGCGTAAATGATAGTAAATTATTATAATTAAGCAGTTCTCAAATATGGATATGCCGCTTAGCACTCCCAACAATACAACTGTAGCCTCTAAAAGCTTTCCACAGAAGGACGCACTCATTCTTCAGCTGGTCTGTTTAACAAACGAACAACGACTTAAGACGAATGATGACGAACATGGCTTCACGTGGCCCCTGTTCATTAATAAAGGTGATCACAGCCAAAATCTGAATTTTCTAGAAAACCGTTAGAGTTACGAAGAAGAAGCATATGACGTTTGTTGCAGAAAATTTTCTAGACCACATGGTGCCTTCTATTTTTCGATAGGGTAAACCGTTTATCCATGATTTTAGTTAATGTGGGGCAGAAATTCGACATACCCCTATTACACTCCCCACTAGTTAGAAACGGTGACTCTGGATTTCAAGCTACAGTATATCCAAACCAAACCAAACCAAACCAAACCAAACCAAACCAAACCAAACCAAACCAAACCAAACCAAACCAAACCAAACCAAACCAAACCAAACCAAACCAAACCAAACCAAAACCAAACCAAACCTTAACTTACCTCACCTTACCTTAACTTAACTTTTATCTAAAGTGAAGTACGACGTTACAATTTATTCTGTTTATTAATTACGTCAACTAACATTAAGTCTTTCTGCTAAGACTCCAGCCGAGAGGCAGCTACGGTCGTCAAATAGCACCACCTAAGGTTATGACTTTATAGGAAAAAAAAAAAAAAAAAAAAAAAAAAACGATGGCAGCTCACAGTGAGGCGTACAAGACGTGGTGAGGAGTGGAGTAGTTCGCCATTGCTTTCCTCATAGCATCAGGTACCGTACTTACCCTTTTAAGTGCTGAGTTAGCATTTGACTGTTTGGAACCTCAGTGCTGAGTTTTTTCATTCGTATGTAAAAAGGTTTGTAGAAGTCTCAGTTTGTAACTTATCAGTGGGGTTATTAGCTTAAAATGTTCATAAATGTTGGTCCTTTATAAATCTAGATGCAAATGGAAAATCCTACACTTACGTCCAATATTATTTTGAGTTCTCGTGGACCGTGAGTTTGAGAGGCAATACCTTTGTTACAAAATTGAACACCTCCCAGCAAATTAAAATTCCTAGCGAAATATGATCTCTTTACGAGGAAAATATAAGATTTAAATTATTTGCATGCAACTTATTTTTTGTTTGTTTTTATCTATGATACGAGAGAGGGTGTGAAGGGGCAGGGGGTGGGTTGAAATGTACCGTTATTTCGTTTTTAGCCGTATCGACGAACCAGACTGTTAAGGAGGCTACAATGTGCTTCTGAATCTCCCGTAAAAATCTGGAGAGGAGATGCAATCCGACCTGAAACTCGTTTTAGCTGGGCATACACTCTGCTCGGTTGTCATGGTAACCAACTGTAAATGCGCAGTTACCCAACGTTGTTTTAGAAAGAGCTTCAGCCTCCAGGCCAAAGGCAAGCAGTAATTTCGAACAGTACAATAGTGGACCCTTTTATACCCTCTTCCAACAAGTACCCTCGCCATCCCTTGTGGCTCCAACTGAATATCACGGAAAAAAGAAAAATGTTAAGTTGGAACATACTTCCAATACAGATGTTTGGAGAGGAAATGGTAAAAAATTACGCAGAACAAAATTTTGCTACATTCATGATTATGGTCCATTTTAAAAAACAATTACACTCTAAAACTGTGTGCCAAATTTTATTTGTTTGTGATTAATGGTTACAGAGATAGTAAATATTTAAAAAATACACTTTTACAGGAGAGCAATACAAAGTAAATATATAAGTCCATTATATGTAATTATTAATGATAGAGCAATGTAATGTGCACACTGTTTCAGTATGCAGTTTTCTTAATCGTGAACGACAATCATGAATGTAGCTCTTATTTTTTTTTACGAAAATTAGGCCATAAAATATTCGACAACATTTGAGAAAATTTGAATAGCAATATTTGAACTTTTCTTGACAAAAAATTATTTTGCCAAATATGATGATTGCAGTCTACTTTGTGTCCGGCTCCATGGCTAAATGGTTAGCGTGCTGGCCTTTGGTACAGAGGGTCTCGAGTTCGATTCCCGGCCGGGTCGGGGAATTTAACCTTCATTGGTTAATTCCGATGGCTCGGGGGCTGGGTATGTGTGCCGTCTTCATCACTAGAATTCATCACAGGTAGGGTTCCATTCTCATAGACGCGCAGGTCGCCTATACGGCGTCAGCTCGAAAGACCTGCCTCTTCGAAGGCCACAAACCTTAAAAGTCTACTTTGTACCTTCATGCTGTGGGTGGTGGTGGTGGTGATTATTGTTTTAAGAGGAAGTACAACTAGGCAACCATCCTCTATATAACACTAATCAGAGTGAAAATATGGAAGGGGTCCGACACTTCGAAAAATGAAGATATCGGCCAAGGGAAGACAAGGGCCACGAAGGGCATGAAAATGAAAGACTCCCTAGCCCTCGCAAACCTAATAGCGTCGGGGTCTGAAAAGAACAAGAGTTGACCAAGAGAGGTCGGATAGGATAGATGAAAGTGAGGAGCCTGGCACAAGTAAGTGGAAGCAATGCCAGGACTCAGCTAAGGGCCCCGTGGTCGCCAACCCACGCTCCAAAGTTCAGAGCCCCTGGGGCCCCTTTTAGTCGCCTCTTACGACAGGCAGGGGATACCGTGGGTGCTAGTCTACCGCCCCCACCCACAGGGGGATTCATGCTGTGGGTAGCAGCTGTAGAAATATCATTGTCGCATGAGTAGTTTCCGAATCTACCCTTCCAACAGCTCGGAATGAATTTTCAGTCTATAAAAACATTGCGAGGAATAAACTGTCATAAAAATGAACCATGAAGTATAGCCAGTAACTAGGTAGTTTCCCGTTGCTTTCCTTACCGAGCCAGAAGTTGCTATTACATATCAGTCTGCCAAGCCTACTGAAATGCATCCACCAACCGACCCTATGAGCAATATTTTCACACCATTCATAGCAGGGACTGGCTGCAGAAGGAATGGCTCAGTCACTCAGTCACTTCCATGCTGTTAAAGTCAAGTATAAGACAGAGACAGATCAATGAAAGTAACAAAATTATTCTAGCCCATACCAGAAGACATAGTGCACTGTAAACACTAGGTCCTGCCAGCAAAGGCTAATAAGCTAATAACAATTTAAAATTCTCATTCATTGCACATGATCATTTTGTCCACCTAGAATAAATATTTACGTCCACATTATGATGGGAAAAGTAGTGATTTTCCACTACTGTAGCCTTCACGGACACGATCCCTTAAATGTTTATGAATCGGTGAAGAGGCCCTTCCTTAGCTTCACCACAGTGACCGATACTCACCGAGCACAGAATTCTGTGCTCGATTCCGCTACTGCTCTTGGATACTGGACACAGTGTTTCTGTGATCAACGTGACAGCTATGCCCATTAAAGAGGAACAACATTGCAAATGATCTGAATAAATTTACGTCGTGCTGACAACGTTCATATTGTCAGGTCTATACGGCCAAGAAAAAGAAAAAGAAACCTCATCATTAAATATCGCTAGAACTGCACGAAGTGTTTGGTAGACGCTGGGGACTCTAGCGTCCTGCCGAGAACTGCATAATACGACTTGGTTGTAAAGGGAGATATGCAGGAGTCGACAAGCTGGAAGAAACTTTTTATTATTATTTCTACGGAGGCAGGCCACAAGCTGGTCTTGTTTTGCGAGCCACTAGTCGCAAACTCGGAGCGGCTTTATCTTATTGAGACGGTTTGCTCTGATAATTCATTTCGCTGTCATAGTGAATTTTTGCTTTACTCATAATTTATATATATCTAGTCTCCTAGGCTTACATAAATCACCGCTCCTGTGGGTTGGTTAGCAACAACCTGCCTTATTCCACACAAGATTTTTATATGGATAATAGAACAACTGCAGTCATCGACAGCGTTGCCATATCATCACAATGAAAGTAGCCTATCAAATTATCAAAATCATGGGTACTTAGAATAGAACAGAGTACTCCCATCCCCCAGTTTTGTATCACCTGAAACTGGGAGGCAATAATAATGTATTGTAATCCAAAATGAGTTTTGATACATGCATTTTTTTCCTTATTACTATGTATATATTAGTACTATACCCGTTACACGGTTCTAATTTAAAGTCCCCGATGTGTGTGGAGATATACTACCCGCCGAGCACGCTTCCCCTGCGAGCATTTCAGCTGAGAGCAGCGGGGAAGTGCGACGTCACAACTGGAGAACTTGGTCAAGGTTGTATTACGTCAGACGACGGAATGTTCGATTCCCTTCCATCATTAATTTCTTCTGAATGAATTAAGATATGAAGAAATGAACTACATCACCGTGTAGCTTATGTTTTTTATAATCATGACTCCCAAGATTCAAAGAGATCTGTTGAAAATTACGGAAGATATTAGCCATTAACATTTCTTGGGGATACTGAATAAAAAAGCAGGCATTTCGCTTGTCAATCCAGTTCACTTGGTACTGCAGCCGAGATCGGACGGCCGGCTGTTGGGTATCCTGCGGTCATTATGTAAGTCGTCAGTTCGACCCTCTGCGACAGTTTAAGTCTGCGTATTACGCACTACAAGACTTAGAATATTTTCAGTTTCGTGTGCGTGGTGTTAGAAACTGCGCCTTAGTTGAAGTGCGAACAGTTAAGGAGTTTTACCATTTACGAGGACAGTGTGACTGGAATTTACATTTTCTCACCAACGCGATAACGGTTAGTGTTATTAGCTGCCGTCCTCGGGGGGCCTGGGTTCGATTCCCGGTACTGCCAGAAATTTAAGAATGGCGGGAGGGCTGATATGTGGTTGAAATGGTACATGCAGCTCACCTCCAATGGAGGTGTGCCTGAAAAGAGCTGCAACCCCTCTGGATGAGGACACGAGATTACTTTACCAACGCGATGTTACGCTAATATAATTTGATGTTCGTATTTGAATGAAAGTGATTAACTTTAAATTGAATACTGAAAGTGTTGAAACGTGATCATCAGTGAAACGTCAAAATCGTCCATGATTTCACATTTTAATTTTGACAAACTGTACTAGTAGTGGAACATAATCTAATATTTTCAGACTGTTCAGGTTATTGAATTTACGGTAGTGAAGCATCATAGTGCATAGTTGTTCTATCAAAGGTGTTGGAACATTTTTCAAACTGTACCTCGATGTTACGGACGACTTATATATTTAATCATATTTAAAAGTGTCTTCGAACTTTGATTCTATTTTACAAGTGTCACCGGGTGAGTTGGCCGTGCGTGTAGAGGCGCGCGGCTGTGAGCTTGCATCCGGGAGATAGTAGGTTCGAATCCCACTATCGGCAGCCCTGAAAATGGTTTTCCGTGGTTTCCCATTTTCACACCAGGCAAATGCTGGGGCTGTACCTTAATTAAGGCCACGGCCGCTTCCTTCCAACTCCTAGGCCTTTCCTATCCCATCGTCGCCATAAGACCTATCTGTGTCGGTGCGACGTAAAGCCCCTAGCAAAAAAAAAATTACAAGTGTCTGGATTCTTAAGTGAGCATAAACTCAGTACAGTATTTAAACGATCTGGTACACTTAATATTCTTTAATTATCCCGATAAGACTTGTGTCGAACCAAGGACGGTTCCAGGAAGGACAGTGTTTTCTTTTGCCATTTTCGATAGTGAACGGGACTAAATAAACGGAACTTATTCTTTTTCCTTTGATGTTGTGTGTCAAAACGGGATACCTAGTTTTCTACATCGTTATTCGGACAATGTTCTCATAGTTTAACAAGGTGACTCTTATTTTACGTGATTAACACATCACAAGTTTAATTTTGAGTTCAGCTTAATCCATCAGTAATGACTGTGTTCTTCTAATTAATTAGTGAAATCCCACTGGGAAGACAATTGAGTGCAGCTTGTGACTCTTTAAAGATCGCTACTGACCATAATCTTATTTGTGCAGATCAATTACTTTGAATCCATTTCATACCCCAGTGCTGCGTTACAACCAAGACCACGTTTGCTCCTAGACCATCCAGACCTCCGAGATATTCGAGACCTTCCAGATATTCGAGACCGGTTCGGAAAATGGTGGCACTGTGAGCAAACATTGCGACCCCGCAATGTATCAGCACCAGTTCAATCCCAGGAAAAGTACACACTGTAACTGCTGTGCTGAGGTGATGTTAAATTCTGACTTTATTTTATGAATAAACTTTTTTTTTTTTAATTTAGTGTTCCATTACACTTATCTTACTTCCCTCTCCCCTGTAACAAGTCAGATAAGGACCGGTCATCCCTGTGCCGAGTCTTGTGTTCAGCTAGCCATCGAAACAAACTTTTACGGTTACAGTACATTAAACATTACAAATAAATTGGTTAACTGTTTCATTGCAGCCAGTACCTGTTATGAATGGTGTGAACGTATCGCAGTTCAGTGGGTTTGGCAGACTGATATGTAATAGCAACTTCTGGCTCAGTGAGGAAAGCAACGGGCACTCCTCATTTCCCTAGTATGCCTCTTCAATGACACTTAAGCTATCCATAACAGCTCTATGACAGCTGTTGGTAGAGCTGTAGTGGATCGGACCAGCCTTCGGGCTGAATACCCAACATACGCATACACAACTATTTCAATCCAAATTTTAAACTGTAGGTTTATTTCCTTAAAAGTTTATTATTTATGTATTTTGTCCTAGACTTTAACAGAGTTATATAGTCTAGAACAAACATGTACCGGTATCTTACCCTCCCTAAGTTGTATTAGTGCTTACTTTTGTATCACCATGGGTACTTACCAATGTATTTTAAAGTAATAGCTCTTTTTTCAAATTGACAAAGTAAGTTATTTTCGCACATGCTATAAAGGGTTCTGGGAGTGTAGATAGAAGATGTTTTCACTATTCGCAAACTTGGCAGTCAGTGAGATAGAGTGGTTACCTCTATTCATGACCAAATTTGACCCCGAAAATGAACCTGGAACTCACTTCTGTTTTAGGCGGTCACGGTTTCAATTTCTGGACTTCTCGAAGGAGGATGGAACTCATATCTATCTGGGTGATTCCATCTCGTGTTTACCGTGTCGGCTTCATACATACATGCATGCATATGGCGGTGATTATACTGTTTTAAGAGGAAGTATGACTACGCAGCAGCCTACATCACGGTTTTGAATTAGCGAGCTTACCTCTTACTTGGAGGCCCCGTGTTCGATACCCGGCCAGGTAAGGGATTTTTTTTTATCCGAGGGCTGATTCGAGGTCCACTCAGCCTATATGAGAACAGATGAGGAGCTCTCCGACAAGGAGATGCTGGTCCCGATCTAGAAAGCCAAGAATAACGACTGAGAGGATTCGTCGCGCTGAACTCGTGTCGCCTCGTAATCTGCAGGTTTTAGGGATGAGCAGCGATTGCTTGGTAGACCAAGGCCCGCCAGGGTTGTTGCGCCTAACAGCAACCAGAAAGAAGAAAAGGACAAGGTTTGAGTCTCCGTGGAATGAAACTCCTATTCAATGTTTACATAGAACAGGCAGTAAAGGAAATCAAAGAGGAATTTGGAAAGGGAATCACAACCCAAGGAGAGGAAATCAAAACCTTGAGATTTGCCGATGCTATTGTTATTTTATCTGAAACTGCAGAAGATCTCGAGAAGCTGCTGAATGGTATGGATGAAGTCTTGGGTAAGGAGTACAAGATGAAAATAAATAATTCCAAAACAAAAGTAATGGAGTGCAGTCGAACGAAGGCAGGTGATGCAGGAAATATTAGATTAGGAAATGAAGTCTTAAAGGAAGTAGATTAATATTGTTACTTGGGTAGTAAAATAACTAACGATGGCAGAAGTGAGGAGGATATAAAATGCAGATTAGCACAAGCAAGGAAGAGCTTTCTTAAGAAAAGCAATTTGCTCACTTCAAACATTGATATAGGAATTAGAAAGATATTTTTGAAGACTTTCGTGTGGAGCGTGGCATTGTATGGAAGTGAAACATGGATGATAACTAGCTCAGAAAGAAAGAGAATAGAAGCTTTTGGAATGCGGTTTTACAGAAGAATGCTGAAGGTGAGATGGATAGATCGAATCACAAATGAAGAGATACTGAATCGAATTGGCGAGAGGAGATCGATTTGGCTAAATTTGACAAGAAGAAGAGATGGAATGATAGGACACATCTTAAGACACCCAGGACTTGCTCAGTTGGTTTTGGAAGGAAGTGTAGGTGGTAAGAACGGTAGGGGTAGACCAAGGTATGAATATGACAAGCAGTTTAGAGCAGATGTAGAATGCAGTATTTACGTAGAAATGAAAAGGTTAGCACAAGATAGGGTGGCATGGAGAGCTGCATCAAACCAGTCTATGGACTGATGACTCAAACAATAACAACAACAACAACAACAGATAGATGTTTCATATTATTTTAAATTAGAAGGGTGATGCACATGTTACAGCAGTATATGACGTCATCACAACATGGCGGCCCAATTAAGATAGGCCTAAGCTTTTCGCGGTCGGAAGTCCGTTATCGCGGGGTGTATTTTAGCGTGAGATGTTGCGCACAGACAGATGAGGCGTAATCAGGGTGCGAAATCGCAGAGGGGAAGGGAGGGTTTCAGCCCCCCCCCCCCCCCCCACGTCAACAATATTATCTCAAAGGTTCCTCCCACTAAAATGGCTCGGGAGGGATTCTTTCATTATAAAATAATGAAGAAAATGTAGAACATATACTATTGAAATTCATGTTTTTACTGTGCATATTTTCATAAAAACATCAACATTAATGAAATGAAATGGCGTATGGCTTTTAGCACCGGGAGTGTCCGAGGACAAGTTCGGCTCGCCAGATGCAGGTCTTTTGACTTGACTCCCGTAGGCGACCTGCGCGTCGTGATGAGCATGAAATGATGATGAAGACTACACAAACACCCAGCCCCCGTGCCAGCGAAATTAACCAATTAAGGTTAAAATTCCCGACCCTGCCGGGAATCGAACCCGGGACCCCTGTGACCAAAGGCCAGCACGCTAACCATTTAGCCATGGAGACGGACATCAGCAATAATAGGCGACTAGTTCGAAGTCCCTACTGGTTATCAAAAAAATGATTGAAATCTGTAGTGACTAACGAAAAAAAAAAAAAAAAAAAAAAAAAAAAAAAAAAAAAAAAAAAAAAAAAAAAAAAACATAGTTGCCTACAAGGAGTAACTTTCCAGTGTTTATCATTCTTGTTATAACAACAGAATTCAAACAAAAATATTTAAACTTTACATTTTTCGGGGGGAGATAATAATTTATGTACAGGGGAATTATATACCCAGTCCCTCGCCGGGTACTGACTAAACGCTAGTAGTTAAGAAAACCAACGTCTTAGGACTGTGATGTAGCGAGAGTATATCCACAATCCACATTGGAAAAACAACCGGTTTGAGATGTTATTGCAGACGGCCTAGGCACATTGTTTACATCCGGTGCTGTGTCAGCATACTTTGGCGCTCTGTACATTTGCGCAGGAAGTCTATGAATAAGTTCAGGCTGTCTCAGTAATCTTGCTACAACCCACTGTTGTCGTGCACACGTGGTTGTTTTAAACGTGCTGTTAAGTTAAGTTGAAGAACTCGTAGTGACACTTTCATTTGTAGCGCTATGTCGATATTGTAGCAGGCGATAGATGGTATAGAATTGATTAAATGTTACATCATTGGATAAAAAAATCCTAATTAAAATAAAACGTCCCTGAAAAATGTATTAAGTACCTGTATTATGCCCAACACTTGAAAGCAACCAACTGAAGCTCAAGTGGTGGTGGTGGTGGTGGTGGTGGTGGTGGTGGTGGTGGTGGTTATTGCTTAGAGAGTAAGTACAACTGAATAACCATCCTCCATCCACCCAGCATGAGAGAAAAAAAGAGAACGAATCGCTCGAAGAATGAGGTTTTTTTTGGCATGTTGCCTTCGGAGAGGCCTGGTGCAGTCCTTTTGATTTTCCGACTCTGCCGTGAAGGTGGTGGTGATTATTGTTTTAAGGGGAAGTACAACTAGGCAACCATCGTCTATATAACACTAATCAGAGTGAAAAATGGAAGGGGTCCGACACTTCGAAAAATGAAGCTATCGGCCAAAGGAGGACAAGGGCCACGAAGGGCATGAAAATGAAAGACTTCCTAGGACTCCATACGTAATACCGTCGGGGTCTGAAAAGAACAAGAGTTGACCAAGGGAGGTTGGATAGGATAGATGAAAGTGAGGAGCCGGGCACGGAAGCAATGCCAAGACTCAGCTGAGGGCCCCGTAGACGCCAACCCACGCTCCAAAGTTTAGAGCCCCTGAGGACCCTTTTAGTCACCTCTTACGGCAGACAGGGGATACCGTGGGTGTTATTCTATCCCTCCACCCAGAGGGGGAGAAATCGAACCCGGGACCCCTGTGACCAATGTCCAGCACGCTAACCAAAATGGAGCCGGACAGAATAAAGGTAACGCCAAAACAAAACAAAACAAAACAAAACAAAAAAATCACACAGCACAAGCCTCGCAAACGTACTGTATCACCATTAGTTGTCGGGAGAGTGGTGGTGGTGGTGGTGGTGGTGGTGGTGGTGGTGGTGTTTTAAGAGGAAGTACTATTGGTCAACCTTCCTGTTCTAACACTAATCAGAGGAAGAAATGGAAGAGGTATGACCCTTCGATAAATGAACAAAGTGTACACAATGCCGGACTCAGTTAGGGGCCCTTCGTTGCCAACCCAAGTTGAGAGCCAATGGGTTTTTGCCATTTCTAGACGGCAGGAGATGCCGTGGATAAATTCTACTGTCCTCAGTCACAGGGCGTCTCATACAGTAACACCAGCACCACTGAAGCCGCAAGTCGACATACTGCAGCCACTATTTGCATGGTGCTTTTCTTTATCTTCTTCTCTCTAGCTCGACATTTCCATCGTCTGGAAATGAGGCTGAATTTTTTTTTCAACCCCTCGCGGATGTTAGTTACCTCATGTTATCAACACTCCCAACAGTGTCGCTCGGAAGAGTCGGATCCTACCATCTCGTCCAGTACAACGATACAGGCTCCAAGAGGACAATATGGGGCACATCTTCGTTTGTAGAAGGAGGAATTGGAATTGGAATAATTTACAAAGGGAGATGTTCGATAAATTTCAATCGCCACGTGGGCGACAGCGCTAAGTGCAGATCAGTGGTAAATGAATGAACTAATGTCAAAACTGTCTCGTGACGAATTGCATACTTACATCCACTTTGAACAGGGGTACTGCGGATATTTCTCATATGACGAGGTAGTTTTTCTCGATTAGCGATTCAGCAATTTATTAAGGTTCCACCTGACCGACGCGATCGTCGTGGATCCACTTGCTACAAATTTTAAGGGACACCAGGGTGATGGTAGTGGTGGTGATTATTGTTGTTTAAACACGAAGTACAATTGGGCAACCATCCTCTGTTAACATTAATCAGAAAGAAAATGGAAGAGGTCCGACACTTCGAGGAAAAGGTATCGGAAATAGGTAAGGGAGGGTCTACGAAGGGCGTGAAAGTGAAAAACTTCCTGGGGTCGGAAAAGAACGAGAGTTGACCAAGGAAAGTCAGATATGACGAGGACATTTCAAAACATTCTAGCCCTAAGGAGTTTAAATGGGTTTAACATCAGAGAAGAATGATATTCAACCATCTGAAAGTGTTTGGCGTACGAAGTTGAAACTTCACATGTTGGTTACTCTTTTATCTCATCTTCTTCTCTCGGTGCCTATCCGTTTCGGATGTTGGCGATCATGATGGCTATTTTCGTCTTGTTTGTGGCAGCGTGGAACAGTTCAACTGATGACATATTGCACCAGCCTCTAAGATTGTCAAGCCAAGATATTCGCCTTCTTCCAGGACCTCTTTTGCTGTTGATTTTCCCTGGAGTATTTTTTGGAGTAGGTTGTATCTATCTGTGTTGCGCATTATATGTCCCAGAAACTGCAGCTTTCGGCATTTCACTATCTCGATCAATTGAGGTGTTGTGTTCATCCTTCTCATTACTCCCACGTTTGTCATTCTCTGGGTCCAAATCCGCCTATAAAGCCATGTTTCAAAGGCCTCCAGCTTCTTCTCTGTGTTTTTATTTAAGGTCCATGTCTCTACACCATATAAAAGAACAAAAAATACATAACAGTGCAGAAGTCTGATTTTAGTCCCTAAAGTTAGATTGTGGCTTTTACAACACATTACTCATTTTCTGGAACACACTTTTTGCTTTTCCAATGCGTACCTTAATTTCTTGTGAGCAATCCCAGTCTTCATTTATTATGGTTTCAAGGTATGAATATTGTTTTACCCTTTCGACGTTCGAAGTTAAAATTTCACGTGTTATGTCCTATATGTTACGTATTGTAAGAGAAGGTCTGACAAATTTTCACCTCTTTTGGTGTTAAATAGGGGTTATTCATGACAGTCAAAATATTCATTCCTCCGAAACTGTTTGACATACGAAGTTGAAATTTCAAGTGATGACCGCTACTATGACAGATATTAAATAAGGCAAGCTTTGAAAAAATAATTATTTACGGTGTCCTTAATTTTAAAACCGTTTCTTCAAAACCATTTGACGCACGAAGTGAAAGTTTTACATTATAGGAGCTCTTTTAAGTTCTAGATTCTATTCAAGAAATATTTTTTAAAACATTCCACCACTAAGGTGTTTAAATGAGGTTAAGTGAGACGTAGGAAGTAGAAATTACACATGTTTTTGCTTCTAATTTATACACTTTGGATAAGAAAGGGTTTAAAAATATTCCAGTTCTACGAGGTTGCAATGAGAGTTATTATTATTATTATTATTATTATTATTATTATTATTATTATTATTATTATTATTATTATTATTATTATTATTATTATTATTATTATTATTATTATTATTATTATAAAAGTTGTTTTACGTCGCACCGACACAGATAGGTTTTATGGCGACGATGGTATAGGAGTGGAAAGGAATTGACAGTAGCCTTAAGCAAGGTGTTGCCTGGTATGAAAACAGGAAACCACAGAAAACCATCTTCAGGGATGCCGACAGTGGGGTTCCAACCCACTATCTGCCGAATACTGTATACTAACCGCGCTTAAGCGACTGCAGCTATCGAGCTAGGTTTTTTTTTTTTTTTTTTTGCCAGTTGCTTTACGTTGCTCCGACACAGATAGGTCTTACGGCGACGATGGGACAGGAAAGGGCTAGGAGTGGGAAGGAAGCGGCCGTGGCCTTAATTAAGGTACAGCCCCAGCATTTGCCTGGTGTGAAAATGGGAAACCACGGAAAACCATTTTCAGGGCTGCCGACAGTGGGGTTCGAACCTACTATCTCCCGAATACTGAAAATTAGAGTTAGATACGAAAACAAAACCATTTGACCTAAGAACTGAGGGCATTTTATTAGGTTCCACCGATTGTAGGATCTTCAGTATTTTAAATTCTGAAAGGGAACCTACATTTAAAACCGTAACAGAACACAAGTATCTTGCTATTACATAACAAGTAGTGAAGTGAAGTGTACACATACGGAAAATTTAAACAGAAGTTCTGCAATCCCATCGTCCACATTCTACTGCTAATGTAGGAGTGCCTCTTGTATTCAGGATTTGTTTGCAGAGTCATATTTACACGATGTAGAAAATCGAAATACAGTATTGTGTTCTCGAGGTACAAGGGGAAAATAGATTTCTCTAACCAGCTAGAGGATATTCATGTGATGGGTCTTAGGATTGGTGCCAGGGGGACGATCCCCATAAAAGGTGGTGGAAAGCATGAGAATCTTCGAGATGAACTCATAGATTCATCGGAATAAGATCAAATGGCCTCAAGTCTGAATCATACTTGTACTTTAAATTTTGTAGGAACTTTTTCTCAATATGTTCATGCAATTCTGGAAGAAGTTTGAGTTGCTAAAAAGTGGAATACAAAATATCCTGCCTACTGTAATACGTAGTTCATTGGGAATAGTAAAATCTCACCTCTACAGTTAGAAATACCCAAAACGATACAATGTATTTACACGGATTATTAACTGTTTTTTTTATGGCTTCGGGTCGAAGCCCAGTCAGCCAGTGTATTGTGTAAGGAAGTGATTTATAGGAATCTATTTATTTATTTATTTATTTATTTATTTTTTATTTTATTTTATTTTATTTTATTTTATTTTATTTTATTTTATTTTATTTTATTTTATTTTATTTTATTTTATTTGTTGCTCGGATACAGAAGAGATCGATTCATCTTCTCATTATAAGGGCCATGATGACGTCCAGTGGTATGTGAGTAGGCCTTGGAACAGAAGGAGATAGGAGTGTTATAGTTCTAGTAGGGTAAGATCGATGCTACGTGAAGGTCTTAGATTCTCAGGTCAATGTACGAAAGAAATGCATATAACTCAAAGTAAGCAGATTGACCACTTTTATGGAGAATTGACGAAATAATAGGTGCTAATTGGTACCCCAATGATAATAAATTTTGTAATAGACAAGTAGTGCGAACAAAGAGGTGTGGGCATCCAAAGAATATATGATTAGGCCTAAGATCTGCAACTGTATCAGCTGAATATGAACAGAAGGGAGATCGTAGTACTTGGATTTTGTGCAGGTGCTGAGGATTTTTAACAGCGATGTGTTGTATTAGTTCACTTTGCCCGCAGTGGCAACCTGTAAATTCAGGAAGTTCATGATTCACAATAAATTATCTCTCTCTTTTTCCTAACTTTTTAAATATTTTAACTGCATTTTTTAAGCTCCTAACTTCACTAAGTTTTAGAATATTGTTTAAATTTGTAGATCTAACTTGACAATCGGTTTTAATTTTCGATTTCTTTACAAACTATTTCTATCTTAATAAACATTCAGTGTATTGTGCATTCTTTGTCTTCGATGAGCCTCTAAGTTGAGGAAGAATGTATGTAATAAACTGAAAAGCATTACGTCATTATCATTATTGGGTTTGTTCACATAATGTTTATACAGTTTATACACAATCTACAGTTGGTGATCATAAGCAGGGTAAATCAAGACTTCTTTTTTTATGAACATTGCACTGATGGATTGCCTTTTTCTCCAGATACCATACGTAGTAGGACGGGGGGGGGGGGGGGGTGCGTGGTGAGGGAGGCGGCCGATCAAAGGCAGGCAGGGACCATTAGAACTACAAGCTGGCTAGTATAGCTTGGCGTTAATTGCATTGTGGGACTGTTCGTTACAAGCTAACGCCACCTTTCAGGCTGGCTCCCTGCGGCTACCATTAGCCTTCCCCAAGAAAAAGAGACGTCTGAGGGATAAACTGCATCCCTTCAGATTCTTCAGTTATGTCCAGCAAACCATCTTCAGATTAATAACGCTCCCTGTTAACGAAGGCAGCTGTATTGTCAGTCGGATCTCTATCTCGGTTTAACACAGATCGATAGACATTTTGAGGTTTCTAAACGTCATGATGAAGCTCTTCATTAAAGTAGAAACATTAAAAAAAGTTAACTCCTAATCGATCAAAAGGACGTGACGTTATAAATAAATAAATAAATAAATAAATAAATAAATAAATAAATAAATAAATAAATAAATAAATAAATAAATAAATAAATAAATGAAAAACCACAGCTTGTTTCCAGTCATTTAACCGGGTCAGGAATAGAATGAATGAACCCCCCCTTCTAGCGGCGAGGATGGGAATTGTGCCGGCTGCCGAAGCCTGTCGCACTCCTCTGGGGCAATGATTAAAGAATGATTAATGAAATGGAATGATATTGGAGAGTGTTGCTCGAATGAAAAATGGCAGGGAAAACCGGAGTACCCAGAGAAAAATCTGTCCCGCCTCCGCTTTGTCCAGCACAAATCTCATTTGGAGTGACCGGGATTTGAACCACGGAACCGTGTGGTGAGAGGCTGGTGCGCTGCCGCCTATGCCACGGACGCCATATAAATAAATAAATAAATAAATAAATAAATAAATAAATAAATAAATAAATAAATCAATCAATCAATCAATAAACTCACCCCGAATGGAAATGACAAAGAAGCCATAAATAGAAGGGTAGGGAAGATGGAAATGGTTTTCGGACTATGTCATGGAACTTATAAATCCAAGTCCTTACCCATCCAACCAAATTTAAAATATTATTGTACGGTGGTGATCAGAACACAGTGTCTATATGCGATGGAAACCATGACAAGAGTAATGGACACAGTCATGTTTTAAAAAAGAGGAAGGAGATTCCTTGGGAAAATCTTAGGTCCAAAGAAGTCACTAGATAAAAAAAACCATGTTCCGATTGAGACCTAATCGAGAACTTAATGAAAAAGTTGAGAAGACAACAAATACTATGAGGAGAAGAAGACTGTTATATTATGGGCGCATTAAGAGGTTGAATCCAAAGAGAGTGGTACATAGGATACTTAATCTACAGGAAAATGGAAGTCACAATCTTTGCGGCTTTAGGAGGTTCACAACGACTTGGAAGAAGTGGGGATCCTGGAGGGAGATATACATACATACATACATACATACATGATCATTATAGACTGTTATGCCTTTCAGCGTTCAGTCTGCAAGCCTCTGAGAATTTACTAAACGTCGCCACAATCCTCGATTTGCAACTAGTGTTGTAGCCTCATTTAGTTCTATACCTCTTATCTTTAAATCGTTAGAAACCGAGTCTAACCATCGTTGTCTTGGTCTCCCTCTACTTCTCTTACCCTCCATAACAGAGACCATTATTCTCCTAGGTAACCTATCCTCCTCCATTCGCCTCACATGACCCCACCACCGAAGCCGGTTTATGCGTACAGCTTCATCCATCGAGTTCATTCCTAAATTAGCCTTTATCTCCTCATTCCGAGTACCATCCTGCCATTGTTCCCACCTGTTTGTACCATCAATCATTCTTGCTACTTTCATGTCTGTTACTTCTAACTTATGAATAAGATATCCTGAGTCCACCCAGCTTTCGCTCCCGTAAAGCAAAGTTGGTCTGAAAACAGACCGATGTAAAGATAGTTTCGTCTGGGAGCTGACTTCCTTCTTACAGAATACTGCTGATCGCAACTGCGAGCTCACTGCATTAGCTTTACTACACCTTGATTCAATCTCACTTACTATATTACAATCCGGGGAGAACACACAACCTAAATACTTGAAATTATCGACCTGTTCTAGCTTTGTATCACCAATCTGACATTCAATTCTGTTGAATTTCTTACCTACTGTCTTCGAGAGGCTAATTTTCATACCATACTCACTGCACCTATTTTCAAGTTCCAAGATATTAGACTGCAGGCTTTCGGCACAGTCTGCCATTAAGACCAAGTCGTCAGCATAGGCCAAACTGCTTACTACATTTCCACCTAACTGAATCCCTCCCTGCCATTTTATACCTTTCAGCACGTGATCCATATAAACTACGAACAGCAAAGATGAAAGATTGCAGCCTTGTCTAACCCCTGTAAGTACCCTGAACCAAGAACTCATTCTACCATCAATTCTCACTGAAGCCCAATTGTCAACATAAATGCCTTTGATTGATTTTAATAATCTACCTTTAATTCCATAGTCCCCCAGTATAGCGAACATCTTTTCCCTCGGTACCCTGTCATATGCTTTCTCTAGATCTACGAAACATAAACACAACTGCTTATTCCTCTGGTAGCATTTTTCAATTACCTGGCGCATACTGAAAATCTGATCCTGACAGCCTCTCTGTGGTCTGAAACCACACTGGTTTTCATCCAACTTCCTCTCGACGACTGATCGCACCCTCCCTTCCAAGATGCCAGTGAATACTTTGCCTGGTATACTAATCAATGAGATACCTCGATAGTTGTTGCAATCCTTCCTGTTCCCTTGCTTGTAGATAGGTGCAATTACTGCTTTTGTCCAATCTGAAGGTACCTTACCAACACTCCACGCTAATTTTACTACTCTATGAAGCCATTTCATCCCTGCCTTCCCACTATACTTCACCATTTCAGGTCTAATTTCATCTATTCCTGCTGCCTTATGACAATGGAGTTTATTTACTATCCTTTCCACTTCCTCAAGCATAATTTCACCAACATCATTTTCCTCCTCCCTATGAGCTTGGCTGTTTGCAACACCACCATAATGATTTCCTTTTACATTGAGAAGATGTTCAAAATATTCCCTCCACCTCTCCAGTGATTCCCTGGGATCTATTATGATTTCACCTGAATTACTCAAAACACTCTTCATTTCCTTTTTCTCTCCCTTCCTGAGATTCTTTATTACTGTCCAGAAAGGTTTCCCTGCTGCTTGACCTAGCCTTTCCAGATTATTACCAAAATCTTCCCATGACTTCTTTTTGGATTCAACAACTATTTGTTTCGCTCTGTTTCTTTCATCTACGTACAAATCCCTGTCTGCCTCGGCCCTTGTTTGGAGCCATTTCTGATAAGCCTTCTTTTTACGTTTACAGGCTGCTCTCACTTCATCATTCCACCAATATGTTCGCCTTTTCCCATCTTTACACACAGTTGTTCCTAGGCATTCCCTTGCTGTTTCTACTACAGCATCCCTGTATGCCACCCATTCACTTTCTATATCCTAAACCTGCTTATTGTCTACTGTTCGAAACTTCTCACTAATCATATCCATGTACTTCTGTCTAATTTCCTCGTCCTGGAGATTTTCTACCCTTTTCGTTTGCAGACAGATTTCACTTTCACTACCCTAGGTCTAGAGATACTTAGTTCACTACAGATCAGATAGTGGTCTGTATCATCGAAAAAATCCCCGAAAAACTCGTACATTCCTAACAGATTTCCTGAATTCAAAGTCTGTTAAGATATAGTCTATTATGGATCTGATACCCCTAGCCTCCCATGTGTAGCGGTGAATAACCTTATGCTTGAGGAATGTATTCGTAACAGCTAAACCCATACTAGAACAGAAGTCCAGCAAACGCTTCCCATTCCCATTAGCTTCCATATCTTCCCCACATTTACCAATCACCCTTTCGTACCCTTCAGTTCTATTCCCAATTCTCGCACTGAAATCGCCCATTAGCACTATTCTATCCTTGCTGTTCACCCTGACCACGATGTCACTCAATGCTTCATAAAACTTGTCCACTTCATCCTCATCTGCACCCTCACATGGTGAATACACGGACACAATTCTAGTCCTAATTCCTGCAACTGACAAATCTACCCACATCATTCGCTCATTTACGTGCTTAACAGAAACTATGTTGCGTGCAATGGTATTCCTAATAAAGAGCCCTACCCCAGACTCTGCCCTTCCCTTTCTAACACCCGTCAAGTACACTTTATAATCTCCTATCTCTTCCTCATTATCTCCCCTTACCCGAATATCACTTACTCCTAGCACATCCAGATGCATCCTCTTTGCTGACTCAGCCAGTTCTACCTTCTTTCTTCCATAAGCCCCATTAATATTGATAGCTCCCCATCGAATTCCATTTCGTTCGCCAGGTTGTTTCCAAGGAGTCCCTCGCCTGTCAAATGGGAGTGGGACTCCATTACTCCCATAGATCCGAGGCTTGCTTAAAGTGTTCTGAGCTCGGTAAATTCATGAAGCAGGATGCTACCCTACTTGCACATAGTCCAAGTGAGGATCTCTCCTCTAACGGGTTATGGACCACCGGTGAATTGTATAGTCCTAGCCGCCTGAGCACAAGGAGGGCCACGACTCAGAATATGTCCGAGATGCCCACTCCCATTCCATAGCAACTGGTATCCCGACTCTCAGGACCACTTACTAGGCCACTCAGTCGTTGCCCATGGTTCACGAACTAGGACGTGACTACAGTAACCCACAAACATGAACATGAATATACAAGAAAGAAAAAACTTTAGGAAGAAAATTGCTGGAATGAGGGATGCACCGGAGAAACTCGTTAAGTCACGCAACAACTCGGTTGAAAAGCGACAAAGGAGGAGTCAAAAACTCAAGAACATCTGGAAGGAACGCAAAGAAAAGGGAATAAGTTTGAGAGATATAAGGTAAGGTGGATTGTGTAAACGTGGTCCATAGATGACCTTAATGAATGAAATAAGTGAAAATACATCCTCGTTATTGAACCCATGACCTTTGAGTCATAAGGAGCGAGAGTACTAAATTCATTACATGAGGCACTATATCATTCCAGCGCACCAGGTCATGAGGAGCCCTAGTTACTTTTTATTTCTGACCAGAGACGGCAAGTGGAAAACAGGTGGGATAATTCTCATTCTTACGCAACAGAATTATGTCACCAACACGTGTGGAATGTGCAGGGATACAAAGTAACTTGGTGCGGAAATATTTTTTGCTGAAATTCCGTTTTAAGGAGAACTGGCGATGAAACCGCCGCAGTAAACGTCAAAAAGTAAATGAAACAATTTGGTTGTTAGTGGTAAAATCTTTAGGCCGCCAAGTAGCCCAAGAATGAGAAAGAGAATTTAAACTCCACTACATCGACCAAAATATAGTGTCTAGGTTATGAGTTCATTTAAAGACTCAAATTTGTTAAGAGAAACCCTTAATGCTTATCATCATCATCGGAGCCTCCGTGGCTCTGACGGCAGCGTGTCGGCCTCTCACCGCTGGATACCGTGGTTCAAATCCCCGTCACTCCATGTGAGATTTGTGCTGGACAAAGCGGAGGCGGGACAGGTTTTTCTCCGGGTACTCCGGTTTTCCCTGTCATCTTTCATTCCAGCAACACTCTCCATTGTCATTTCATAGCATTTATCACTCATTAATAAATCACCTTGGGAGTGGCGACCCCATTGTAATAACAGCCTATATATGTTTCATTCATTACATTCCTGACCCGGTCAATGACTGGAAAACAGGTTGTAGGTTTTCATTTTTCATCATCATCATCATCATCATCATCATCATCACTTCTACTAAACTAAACAATTAAGTGTTATTTCAGGATCAGCCCTAATTACATTTTCTGTGAGGTAAAACTGAGTGAGGTGGTGGTGCTGGTGGTGATTGTTGTTTTAAGAGGAAGTACAACTTGGCAACCATCCTCTATATAACACTAATCAGAGAGAAAAATGGAAGGGGTCCAACACTTCGAAAAATGAAGATATCGGCCAAAGGAAGACAAGGGCCACGAAGGGCGTGAAAATGAAAGACTCCCTAGCCCTCGCAAACCTAATAGCGTCGGGGTCGGAAAAGAACAAGAGTTGACCAAGAGAGGTCGGATAGGATAGGTGAAAGTGAGGAGCCTGGCACAAGTAAGTGGAAGCAATGCCAGGACTCAGCTGAGGGCCCCGTGGTCGCCAATCCACGCTCCAAAGTTCAGAGGCCCTGGGACCCTTTTAGTCGCCTCTTACGACAGGTAGGGGATACCGTGGGTGTTATTCTACCGCCCCCACCCAGAGGGGGATAAAACTGAGTGAGGTGGTGGTGGTGGTGGTGATTATTGTTTTAAGAGGAAGTACAACTAGGCAACCATCCTCTATATAACACTAACCAGAGGGAAAATATGGAAGGGTTCCGACACTTCGAAAAATGAAGGTATCAGCCAAAGAAAGACAAGGGCCACGAAGGGCGTGAAAATGAAAGACTCCCTAGCCCTCGCAAACCTAATAGCGTCGGGGTCGGAAAAGAACAAGTCTTGACCAAGGGAGGTCGGATAGGATGGATGAAAGTGAGGAGCCTGACACAAGTGGAAGTAATGTCAGAACTCAGCTGAGGACCCCGTGGTCGCCAACCCACGCTCCAAAGTTCAGAGCCCCTAGGGCCCCTTTTAGTCGCCTCTTACGACAGGCAGGGGATACCGTGGGTGTTATTCTGTCGCCCCCACCCACAGGGGGGTAAAACTGAGTGAGTAAACTTTCGGCGGTAAATGCAAATGGCATGGGAGTGGGAGAAAAATGTATAAAACCACGCCGCGCCATTTTGCAGTTGCTCATTGTGTCCAGTGAATTTGAGGCGACTCCACGCATTTCAGAATAATATTTCAAACTTGTTGTGAAGACTAATCCAAAGGGGAAGATAGGTTTGGCCGAAGGTGGTTATAACATCATCTTCAAGTGGAGATAGGTTAGAAGGTAAATCGACGGTATTCCAAAATGTGGAATCATCATTCAGTTTCAGGTTCGGGAAACAGACGGTCATTCTAATGCTACTGCAGTTGAATTGTATAATATCATTGTTGTATCATTAAGTATAGCGTTTGACAAACGTGTTCGGTCCTCCAACGATGCAAGGCCGCGTACGACTTCCAGGCATGTAAGCTACCCTTTCTTCTTTCTTCGATTTTGGCCATCCTAGGACGATGAAAAGTAACCCTGTGAATTCATCTTAATCCTTTTAAATTGACTTTCAGTAGTTCTTCATCCTTTCACTTTGCTGTTTCCCCCTCTCTTGTGTCCAGATGTTATTATTACCTTCCCTCTATTCCTTCTCCTGGAAACCCTTAAAATTTTGTATCAACCTTCTGAAAGTTGTTCTGTCTTGTATTACATCGTCTGTTATTCCAATTTCTGTCATATCTTCTTTACTCCTTGCACCCACTGTTTGCCATTCTTGCTCTTGTATGCATGGTTGAACACTCGTTTTGTCAATCTACTGTTATCCATCCTCATTATGTGACCAAAAAATTTAATTCCCCTCTTCTTGATCGTGTCTAACAGCCTTTCAGTTTCGTCATCCTTGTATAGATCTTTATTCCTCCTATGTCTAAACTCTCCTTCCTTCGTTTTCAATGGTCCCCAAATTTTCCTCAATGTTTTCCTTTCTTTTTTCTCTATCTCTTCTATTTCACCAGCTTTCATAGAGAACATGCATTCTGTGGCATGCAGCCTCTCTGGTTTGATTACTGTGTTGTAGTGTTTGATTTTAGTTTTCCTTGAGAGATTCTTCTTATTGGAGGCATCTTTCGTGAGTTGGTATACTAGTTCCAGTTTTCTTGCTCTTGATCTGTTTGATTCCTTATCGAGTCTATTAATCCGAATTATTTCACCAAGGTATTTAAATTTATTAACCTTGTTGATTTTCCCGTACTCTGATTTTAGCTCTGTAGGTGAATCCCTAATATTTAGTCTTCTCAAAAGATATCTGAAGTCCAATTTTTCCTGCTATTTCTTTCAGAAGGCAGTCTCTGTACTTCCAGAGAGGATTGCTATGTCATCAGCAAAGGCCAAACAGTTGTCACCAACCCATTTGTGCTTTGAACCTATTCTTATCTCATGATGGAGTTCCCTTTCTTTATGTCTTCCCATACACTTATTACCTTTTCCAGGACAATATTGAATAGAATCGGGGAAAGCCCATCTCATTGCCTGACACCGGTTTTAATTTCAAATTCGTCTGAGATCTCTCCAATAAATTTCACTCTGGACTTTGTTTCATTTAGAGTTTGGCTAATTGTATTGACTGATTTTGTGTCAACTCAAAATTCCTCTAAAATGTTCAATAGCGAAATTCGTTCTACTGAATCGCACGCTTTTTTTAATCCTACAAAAACTATGACATACTTGTTCTTTGTAACCTTGTATCGTATTATAGTTTTCAGGTGGAGAATATGCTCTGTATATGATCTGCCTTTTCTGAATCAACCTTGGTATTCTCCAATTTGTTTGTCTATTATTGGTTCAATTCTATTATGAAAAGCTTTTGACAGTACTGTATTTTATATGTATCTGCTACTAGGGAAATTCCTCTTTAATTGTTCACATCTGTTTTGTCACCGTTCATATATAACGGGTGTATCAGTGCGTTCTTCCAATCATCAAAGATTTTCTCCGTTCGCCATATTTCTTATATTATGTTTGTAATTTCCTGTCTTGCTTGACTGCCTGCTTCTTTCCACAGTTCTGCAACAATTAAATCTTCCCCTGCAGCCTTATTGTTCCTCAGACTTCGGATTATGTCACATATTTCTTTCTCATCTGGTGGGTCCGAGGGTTTAGCTTTTGTTTGTGGTTGACTGAATTTTAATCTTTCTTTGGGTTCTTCACAGTTCAGTAGTTTTTCAAAATAACGTGCCAAAATTTCACAATTATCCTTGTTATTTAATCCGATTTTCCATTTTCGTCTTTAAATTGTTAATACTTTCTTGTTTCCTCTTTGAATGTTTTGTAAATATTTCTTGTATTATGTTTAGTGAAATCTTCTTCAATTTGCATGAGCCGAATTCTTTCATACTCTTCACATTTCTTATTGTTTTAGAAGTTTGTTCCCGCAATTTGAAAGTCTGAAAATTCCCATCAGTTTTAGAGGAGTGCCACCTTATCCAGGCTGTCAGTCTCTCAATTATGGCCTCTTCACATTCTACATTCTATGCTTCTTTTCCCTCTTCAAATGGTTCTCAGATCTCCCAATTCTTCGCACTGTCCTTTTCTAACTTCTCTTTGAATTTTTTGTTTACTTCCAAGTTGTTTTTAAACATCAAGTTTAGTTCTCCTGTTTGTTCTCTTGTTTTGTCTGTTTTGAGGGATAAATCTAATTTTTATGGTCGTCCGACTCATTGGCAGGTCTCGCAATAGCGATTACATCCTCCCATATAAGGTTGGCGTCAGGAAGGGCATCCGGCCGTAAAACAGGGCCAAATCCCCTTGTGCGACACAGTTCGCACCCACAACCCCACATGTGTGGGAAAAGCGGTAGAAGAATACCTCTCATTTTTATGGTGGTAGTCGTGGTGATTATTGTTTTAAGAGGAAGTGTAACTAGGCAACCATCCTCTATATAACACTAATCAGAAAAAAATGGAAGGGGTCCGACACTTCGATAAATGAAGTTATCGGCCAAAGGAAGACAAGGGCCACGAAGGGGGTGAAAATGAAAGACTCTCTAGGCCTCCATACGTAACACCGTCGGGGTCGGAAAAGAACAAAAGTTGACCAAGGGAGGCCGGATAAGATAGATGGAAGTGAGGAGCGTGGCACAAGTAATGTCAGAACTCAGCTAAAAGCCTCGTGGTCGCCAACCCACGCTTAAAAGTATAGAGCCTCTGGAGCCCCTTTTAGTCACCTCTTACGACAGGCAGGGGATACCGTGGGTGTTATTCTCCTACCCCCACCCACAAGGGGATGGTCGTCAGGTAATGATCACCCTCAATGTTGGCTCCTTTCTTTACCTTGATATTTTGGATCTCCTTTTTGCTCTCAGCAGAGATAGCTACGTGGTGAATTTGGAATTCCCTGAGGTGTGGGTTTGGAGACCGCGAGATGTTTTCTACTCAGCTTTTTAAAGCAGGTAAACATTAGTTAGAGTCTAAAAGGCTTGCATGACTCTACAAACCTTATTCCATTTCTATTTGTTCTTTTGTGTGCCGGAAACTCTCCTAGAATATTCTTATAGATACTTTCTCTCCCAAATTGTGCGCTAAAGTCTCCAAGTAACACTTTGACGTGATCTGGAGGAATTTTGTGGATTTCGTTTTCCAAACGTTCCCAGTACTCTTCCACATTGTCAGGATCTGCAGGAATTTTGTGGATTTCGTTCTCCAAGAGTTCCCAGTACTCTTTCACTTTGTCAGGATTTTTCCTGTTATCTTCATTTATTGGAGCATGAGCATGAATTAATATATAATTTTTATTTCCACATTTTATGGTCAAGATAGACAGTCTTTCAGAGGGTGAATAGAAGTTTTAGACCTCTTGTGTACTATGAAAGCAGTTCCTCGGTGGAGGAAGTTCTTCACTATTCTCTTTCCCGGTTTTCCATTGTATATTCTGAAGTCTAGCATATTACTGTCAGTATATCTGGCTTCCTGGAGAGCAATTATTATGATTTTCTGGTCGTCTAGAATTTTGAAAAGTGCATTTATTTATTTCATTATGTCACCATTTTATTTGTATATCTCTGACGCACTTTGATCACCCTTTTTATTTCGTGGAAATGTGTGAGGTATACGACGAAACGTCATTTTAAGTTTGTTGGATAATCGGTAGAGCCGGGAAACTAGAGTGTGAAATGTTGTTCAGTAGTAGATTTGATGGTTGTAAAACGAATGTAATATGTAGATTGGAGTATCATTTTCGTACGTTTATTCCTATATTTGTTGTTTGCCCAAGTTAAGATATTAATTTATCACGAAATTCAGTTCAGTGTAAAGATGCAATTCCCGTAAATGTAAACCGTGGTTTACCATTTAGAGCGATGGAATGCCAGCTGTTGCGGAGAGCACGCCGTAATGTGTTCAGGAGCTGTAGAATTTGTCGAGATATATACGAGGTGAAACTGGCGTGTGATCTGTGGAAGGGAAGTGTTATTCCAAAGGTCTATTAAAATATGTGTAGAATTGATGAGGAGAAAATTACGGTAAAAATTTTGTAAGTCAAGTTGTGAGTTCATTCATTCATTCATTCATTCATTCATATCCTAAAGGCAAGGCCTTGTCGTTGCAACCACATTTCTCTCCTCTGCTGAGCGTTTCAGCTCAACATATTTTTTTCAAATTCAGCCTGTCCATCACAGAATCCAGATACTTCTTCCTCGGCCTTCATCTTCCCGTCTTACCCAGTTTTCCTTCCAGCATAGTCCTGAGGAATGTGTTATGTCGAAGTTGTGAGTTTCGGTTTTGAAATATTTTGTTGTCAGACTCAGATATGCGAGGAGAGATGGTTAATTTGTCACAGGTTGTTTTATGTAACAGCATAGTAGATTGCGTAAGACAGATATTCCGTATTATTGCTGTGTAGAGAATTTGAGGTAGCAAGTGGTTCAAGTCTTGCAGAGTCAGGAGGAAATGTGGCTCATGTGGTTGAAATCATGTAGTGTTGAAGAGATATTTGTTGTCGGGATTTTTCATTGTAGGGAACCCGAGGATTTAATTGTGTAATTTAATGATATAGGAATAGGGTCATCCCATAGTTAGGATCCCACGTGAAACCGTGGTGGCTATGAACATATCAAGTGACATTTTAAATAAAACCTTTTCGCATATTCTTTGTTGGCTAAGTATTGCCTTTCACGCGAGTTGTCAACGAGGCGAGATTTCATTTTTGAGATAACGTGTTTCCTTTCATACAGGTCACGAGAGAATGGTCTTCCTTCCAAGTATTAAACCATCTGCTTTCGGCGAACGAGCCAGCTCATTTGTCAGAAAGGGATCGTAACTGAATTTTGTAATTTATAATAAATGTTTGGAAATAAATTTCATTACTTAAGAAGAGAATCGTTTGGTAGAGAACTTGAAATTCATTATACAGTATGTGCGGCGGAAATGATACGGTGTTGTAAATAACCATTTTCAGGGGTGTCAACGTGTTGTTGAGGATAACGTCCTGCGATTATTTTATTTGAATGTCACGATAGCTTGTCAATCCATGGAGTTCGTGATGGATGAGGTGTTGTTGTTGTTGGTTTCCAAAGCACAAGTGTAGGTTCGTGTGGTATGAGGTCATGCCTGTGGAGCACATGGTGGTGCAGTAGTCCATCCACCTTAGAGTTTGGGTGCGGTGCATTACGACACTTGAATCTCATCAGCATGAAATCATATTGGAAGGAGGTACCGGAATTAGTCCAAGGGATAACCGTAGACGTCATAAGAGATTAACATGGGTTGGTTTATTTTGCGTTGCGTGTAAATGTATGCAGCAGATTATAGGATTTAAGGTTAGGATTATCCAAGCTAGTGTCTTAATAATTATTAGTGTTTAACGTAAACTTGTTGAGAGACGTCATGAAATAAACAAATGGCGCCATTAGTTTTGACTATGTCTTTCGTATTCCAGCTGCGAAACAAGAAAGCTATGAGAATTAACATCAGATAAATAATTCATTTTAAAGGAATGATTCTGATAAACATGTCCTAGTGACAAAGTAAATTTACTTGAAACAATTAGGGAGTTTATGGAAACCACTTCGCCCGGGATAGATACATTTGTTGTTATTTAGGATTATGAGATTACTTCACTTTCACTCATAAATTTATTAAATTCAGTGAAACCGTATTTTGAGAATTAGCTTAAAACCAAGTGACTAACTTGAAAATGTGTTATGGAAAATCTTAGTTTTATTTGCTGGGAAAATTCAATTTATTAACGTGACAATTAAGAGGACCTGTCCGATAGCAAGGGACTTTACTGCCACAAGTGATTTGGGCGTTTGTTGTTGTTGTTATTTTTTATTTTGATTTGGATAGCCATGGGACCACCAACCTCGGAGAGTGGTGGTGATTATTGTTTTAAGAGGAAGTACAACTAGGCAACCATCGTCTATATAACACTAATCAGAGGGAAAAAAGGAAGGGATCCGACACTTCGAAAAATGAAGATATCGGTCAAAGAAAGACAAGGGCCATGAAGGGCGTGAAAATGAAAGACTCCCTAGCCCTCGCAAACCTAATAGCGTCGGGGTCGGAAAAGAACAAGAGTTGACCAAGAAAGGTCGGATAGGATAGAGGAAAGTGAGGAGCCTGGCACAAGTAAGTGGAAGCAATGCCAGGACTCAGCTGAGGGCCCCGTGGTCGCCAACCCACGCTCCATAGTTCAGATCCCCTGGGGCCCCTTTTAGTCGCCTCTTACGACAGGCAGGGGATACCGTGGATGTTATTCTACCGCCCCCACCCACAGGGGGACCAACCTCGGAGACTTAGATTAGGGCCGTCTGCCATTATAGCATAATTCTTCTTGCAGTCATCATCCACAATGACTTTGATGATGATGATGTTTGTTGTTTTAAGGGGCCTAACATCGAAGGTCATCTGCCCCCACAATGACTTTAACGTAAATCACAGAGTTAGATGTCGGTCCAATGACATTGTCGCAGCTCTCATCGATTCAATTAAGGGCCCGTGCCTTACAACCACTGTGTGGCACAAACCGACTGGGCAGCCTTAATTATACCAAGAGTCCAAAGTTCGTCACGAATCATTATGGTGGTACATGCAGGACGGTGGTTTCTAGTAAGGATGCCCCTCAGGCAATTAAGACCTCCAAAGCCAGAGTCTCTCATCATCGTTGTTATAATTCGTTTGTTTCTAAACGGACAGGATTGAGTTCGTTGATCAGCTGTTGTGAAATGTCACAAGTTTTCAGATGCCGTTTCAAATGGTCAATAAACCTAAATTTTTAAAGGAGTTTAGTCATTGTAGTCATTAGTTTTAAATTACTGGAACCCGAGCAAGTGACGAAGATTCAACAAGCGACCCAGTTCGATTGCTGAAAGGTAAGGAAGGTAGGTATCTTTCGAAGGGCCTTGAAGGGTTCATTATAGACGTCAGTGCGATGAAAGTATAGACTGTTACACCTTTCAGCGTGCAGTGTGCAATCGTCTGTGAATTTACTATACTCCTCCAAAATGTTCTGTCTCCGACCAGCTCTGTGGCTTCGTTTGGTTCCACATCTCGTATCATTATATTATTAAAAAGTTATAGTCGCCTTGGTCTCCCTCAATTTCCCTTACACTCCATGGCTCAGTCCTTCGTTCTTCTAGACAACCTGTCCTCCTCCATTCACATCACATAACTCCACCATCGACTCGGTGCATAACCCACCGAGTTTATTTCTAACAACCTTGTCTTGGTTTTGGAGTCTTAACGCCCCTTTAACACCCTGAGAAATGCAGTATTTTCAAACTATGACTTTCTTAACATCTACGACAGAGAGGCGACGTTTCTGTGTAGTGTTAACAAGGGATCGTTTAAGTAGCGTAGCCAGGGGGCGGGGGTATAGTTACAAAATGATGATAGAACATAATGAAGGTGGTCGTGGTAAATTATGTTACTAGTCAGATTGCAGTACCGGGAAATGACAAAATCTTACATTAAAATATAGAACAAAAACAATATGATCAAAGTGAATAGTTTTACGGGAATGATATGTTCAGATTACAATTTAAAATCCAACTTTCGAGCCTTCTTAATAGATTCAAGAGATCTGTTGGCTTTACAATGTTGCCTCTGTGAATATTCACAAGTCGACTTTGAGTCGACTTTCACTTCTTTATTGAGAGTTTCTATTTATTTTCTTTTGTAGAAATTCCATGGGGGTGGGGACGTTTTAATCCCCAGTTGGCTACGGTGGTGGTGGTGATTATTGTTTTAAGAGGAAGTACAACTAGGCAACCATCCTTTTTCATAACACTAATCAGAGAGAAACAATGGAAGGGGTACGACACTTCGAAAAATGAAGGTATCGGCCAAAGGAAGACAACGGCCACGAAGACCTCCATACGTAATACCGTCGGGGTCGGAAAAGAAGAAAAGTTGATCAGGTGAGGTCGTATTGGATAGACGAAAGTGAGAAGCCAGGCACAAGTAAGTGGAATCAATGCCAGGACTCACCTGGGGGCCCCGTGGTTGCCAACCCACGCTCCAAAGTTCAGAGCCCCTGAGGCCCCTTTTAGTCGCCTCTTACGACAGGCAGGGGATACCGTGGGTGTTATTCTACCGCCCCCACCCACAGGGGGACCACTTGGCTACGCCCCTTGATCGTTGTCTAGTTGTGACAACTAGTTGTGGAGGGTGGATTGGACACCAAGATTCCCATAGCTGATTCTGGTGTTACTTCCACTTGCTTGTGCCAGGCTCCTCGCTTTCATCTTTCTTATCCGACCTCCCTTGGTCAACTCCCGTTCTTTTCCGACCCCAACTGTATCAGATTTTCGAGGCCTAGGGAGTTTTTTTTTTATCTTCACGTCCTTCGTTGCCCGTCTCTTTCTTTTTGCCGATATCTTCATTCTTCGAAGTGTCGGATGGTTGCCCAATTGTACTTCCTGTTTAAACAATAATAATCAGCATCACCATCACCATCACAAAAATAAGCACCACTACCCTCACCCTGGTGTCTCTTAAAATTTGTAGGAAGTGGTAGGACGTTAAACAAGTATTATTATTAACAAGTAAGATCATATGACAAGTACTACGCTTTATACTTTGCTTTATCTGAAAATTAGTACTGTGAAGCCTAAGCATAAAAAATGCAGCGTAAAAAGGAAGGGAGAGTATGTCTGTGTTAATAGTGGAGGTGCACCTAGAAAGTTCACAGATAAACATATTGTGGAAATGCGTGAAAATATTGTGTCTCTTCCATATGGAAAAACGTCATTATGTTAGAGAGTGAAGTAAAATCACACTTAGTGAAGACTTAAACTTGTCAAAGTATGTGAGTAGGTGTAAATGACATGTAACTTATTCTTCAAGGAGGCAATGCCAAATAATGGCAACGAATTATATCACTCATAAGTTTTAACGTAATTATAGCAATTTACTGTACATAAAAATATACAGTTAGATACATACAGTACATACATACATACATTATCATTATAGACTGTTATGCCTTTTAGGGTTCAGTCTGCAAGCCTCTCAGAATTTACTAAACGTCGCCACAAGCCGACCAATCAATGGATTGAACTACGATACAGTTAGATGTTCCATTTAATCTGTATGTAAGTCATTTCTCAACATCTTAAAACAGCTGTTGTTTTCGTTGGACAGGCACAGACAGAAATCACGTATTACATGAGTCCGGTTCCACTTTAGTACCAACAAATACTAGGCCTCGTACCTGCTGGCCAACCACAGCAACAAAAACAGTAGAAACACACTTTGCGAGACCCGCACAATTATTGCAGTCCAAATGGACACTGCAAAAGTGAATCGTTGCGTTGATGCACAGCGATCGTTTTGGTCAGGTGGGACATTCACAAAGTGTTGAATCGCTAATCGAGAAAAACTACCTCACCCGTTGCAATAGTCATACAGAAATTTCCGCAGTAACCCTGTTCAAAGTGGATGTAAGTAAGCAATTTGTCACGAGACAATTTTGACGTCAGTTCATTCATTCATTTACCGCTGATTTGCATTTAGGACGCGAAGTAAAGTCATCGTGAAACGTTAAGTTTGTCTTTATTAGCTCCTCAACTGAGGCTGGCGTCAGAAAAGGCATCCGGCCGTAAAAACACTCCATATAATTTAATTTCACCTCATCTCCGAACCCTTACCAGAAGCGGAACTAAGGGGCAAATACATAAATATAAATACTGTAATATGCGTTTAATATCTCTTCAATTTTAATCGGCATTTTGCAGCAAAAGATGTTTCTTGAGGATTTATACAGGAGCGAGAGAAAAGAATATCTCGGGAGGAAGGACCTATGGATGTTGTTATTGTTAGATGGATTTATTGTTTTAATAGGAAGTTGAATTGGTCAACCATCCTCCCTTAACACTAATCCAAAATGAAAATATGAAGAGGTCCGATCCTTCGAAGATGGAAAAGAGCCACGAAGGGTGTGAAAATGATAAACTCCTGAAGCCTCGCCAACCTGATACAGACGAGGTTGGAAGTGAACAAGAGCCGACGTAGTGAGGTCGGATAGGGAAGATGAAAGGGATAAGCCAGTCATAAGTAAGTGAAAACAATTCCAGCTTCTGCTAGATTCTGCTCCCACGTTGAGAACCTTTAGGGATTTATCCGTTTTAGTACCCTCTTACGACAGATAGGGGACAGACTGACAGGGAGATCAGTACAGGTGGTCGGATTTTTATAAGGCGGAGAAAAGTCCATTCTGCAAACCATGCCGGGATGTAAAGTGATGGTAGGTTTGCCATAATCAAGAAGTCCAAAACCAAGACAGTGTCGCAGTTTAAGGGTCCAAAACTAGACATTATTTACCTGTTAATATGGGCGATATAAGCAAGCAATTATTTTAAGAAATAACGTTAATATGTCTGTATCAACTTCATTTAATGATGAGTTCTACAAAATTGTGTGTGCCTAAAATGCGCTAAACATTTGTGTACCACTCGTTCTTCTCAGAGCAGCCAAGAAGAGAAGAAAGGAACTTGTTTGGATTTTGAGTGAACCTATGAAACTCACTATAACTTACATATTTCATGTTGCATTACATGTACAGATGAATCTGATCCTTTCCTCTTCGGCTGGGCAGACACAAGAGGAAACATCCCCTCCACATTCACGCTATGACCAGGTAAAAAGAAATAAAACCCTTCAATTTCGAGCAATTCAGAATACTGTTCCCCTAGAACCCAATCATGAAAAATAGCTTTTCATTTCTTCATATTCTCAAAATTCTCAACCTATGTGTCTGCCAGAAAATATCCTCGTCAAAGAGAAAACTATCCACCTAATTTGCAAGTTGTATTTTCTCTACAGTAAAAACTTTACTCTTTCCGGCTCGGACGTTCTTCTTACTCTATAAAATCGCAGATTGCCCACGGCATATTGCTACCCCAGGTGGTTGTGACAGTTACTTTATGGAGACCGCACATTCATTTACCGGGCAAAATTATGAAGTCAACCTTCCTTCATGCGGTAGGGTAAAACGAAACGGGGAAATTAACCTGCAAGCAGCATAAATAGCGTCTTGTCAAAATGCCTCCACACGTTAGATGAGACCATTACATTATTATTATTATTATTATTATTATTATTATTATTATTATTATTATTATTATTATTTAACTTTAACATCCATTCAATTGATAAGGATATTTAAGAGTCTCCGGTGTGGCGTAATTTTAGGAATTAAGGGCGATGGAAACATGGTCACCAAACCACTTCTAACGAGCTTTGAGCTCCTGAAGAACCTGTGAATTTTGATGAATTACTTGTTTATGGAACTACTTGCTCATTAATGGATTCAAGTCGGATGAGTTGTGAACACTGCATAGTGCGTGCACGTTTGTAAGCAAGCTATGTCTGGAGGGATAGGAAGGCAAAGGTTAACGCTGTAACAGCAGAACAGGTAATCATGGAAAGGGCATATACAATTGGAGGTCACATATGAGCTATCAATAACTCAAAAGGCGGTTTCACTGCGTGCCTAGTGCAGTAACAGCATTTCATTGTCGATTCATCATGAACGGAATTGTTCTTACAGCTCTTCGTGAACTTTACGCAATTTTATACGAGTAGGAAGTAATTTAATGTTCTCTAACGGGCATTAAGTGGAGGCAGGAACAGAACAGTGAAGCGATGTTCAACTAGAATCTATACCTGGTTCAAATTCAGCCGTAGAAATTAATAATAATAAAGCCTAATAATAACAATAATAATAAAAATTACTGAAATTGGAAAGCAAGAACGAAACATTCTCTTTTGCTATTTGCTTTTACGTCGCACAGACACGGATAGGTCTTATAGCGACGATGGGACAGGAAAGGCCTAGGAATGGGAAGGAAGTGGCCGTGGCCTTAAATTAAGGCACAGCCCCAGCATTTGCTTGGTATGAAAATGGGAAACCACGGAAAACCATCTTCAGGGCTACCGGCAGTGGGATTCGAACCCACTATCTCCAGGATGCGAGCTCACAGCTGCGTGTTCCTAACCGCACGACCAACTCGCCCGGTGAAACATTCTTAGGAAAACACATGGTCCCATTCATGTAAATGGCATATGGATTAAAATAAACACTACAGATCTGTACACAGCAACAGAAAAGTTTACTAATGCCGTACTTAGGAAGCGCTTGAATATCTATGGTCACATCTGTAGAATGGGTAATAATAGATTTATTAAAAACTATTAACTATAATCAATTCAAGGAACGTCAAGATTATCTGGTTGGACGAAATTAAGTAGGATTTACAAGATATAAACCCTACAGACGACATAATTAAAAATCTTAAACTCTTTGGAATTCTGTTTGCAAATCACACCTTCGTGGTAAAAGCTAAAAAGACCAAAGGAAAATAGTGGACAGAAAAATGGAAGAAACACCCCAGCGAATTCATGAAGAGTTTTTGGAGGAAGAAGAAGAATAATAAGAATAAGCTGTCAGACCAAGATAACAAGTTTAAACGCCATTTTTAATGGGGCATAACGAATAATAATAATGATAATAATGATAATGATAATAATAATAATAATAATAATAATAATAATAATAATAATAATAATAATAATAATAATAATAATAATAATAATTTTACAATTTTGCTTTACGTCGCGCCGATACAGAGAGGAAGGGGCTAGGAATGGGAAGGAAGCGACCATGGCCTTAATTAAGTTACAACCCCAGCATTTTCCTGGTGTGAAAATTGGAAAACCCGTGCCTGGTCTAGTCCTGGTTGGGGACTGGTTCTGAATTGAGTAGGAGTCAGTCAGTACTCTTCAGGGAACAGACTGGGATGGGGGCCTCAACGCCTACACGGCGTGTCCCAATGGCTGATAGGGGAAGTTCCTGTAGATATGCAGGGTAGGTGCGAATGAGATTATACCAAATAAGCACCCGCGGATCAACTGGGGCAATCCACTGCCTTGTGGAGAGGGTTTTTGACCCAAAGGCTATGGGAGTAAACCCAGAAAGAAAATCAAGCGAGGACAGAGGCTTTAAGGGAGCAGCCCTCTCACTGTCTTAGCTCCATCACAAGGTTAATTACCCGTATGGAGTGAATTTCAAAACACTTCGGAGAAATGTCAGATTTGAAGCCGGACGGATCACAAGACGACGAGTTGGCGAGAAACAATATATGGGAATCAGAACTTGGAATATTATCTCTCTGACAGGCAAGAACTTGTACGTGGTAGAGGAGATGAAGAAGTACAAAGTCGAAATTCTCGGGATCAGTGAAGTGAAGAAAAAGGGAACATGGGAGATGGAACTGGACCAGGAATATGTTCTGAGATATTCAGGAGTAGATAAGAGAAGTAGAGCTAAAGAAGGAGTCGGAATTATCACAAGTGAACAATTAAGTAATAAAGTGATGGATTGGAACGCAGTAAGCCCAAGGATAATGAGATTAGATCTGGATCTGGAAAATAACTGTAAAGTTGCTCTCATTAAAATACATGGTCCTACTGAAAATAGTGGTGAGATAGAAATGGAGATATTTTACTCTGCCCTCCAGAGGACATTAGACAAAGCTAGAGATACCATAAAATGGGTGATAATAGTGGGGGACTGGAATGCTAGCTTGGGTAGGTATGGGGCAGAGAGAATTCTGAACAGCAAGGGGAAGATAATGCTTGAGTTCTGCATAGATAATGAAATGCGAATAGGGAATTCTTTCTTCCCTCATAAACAGATCCACCAAATTACCTTCGAGGCAATAACCAGAAATGTACGAAGTACAATAGACTACTAAGTGTGCACAAAGAATACCCACTATGATGCCATGGATGTGAGGATATTCCGCAGTGCGGAACTCAACACTGAACATCGTTTATTGGCAATGGAAACCCGGTTCAAACATATAACAGAATCAACAAAAATGAATTATGTCAAAGTGAAAGTATCTGCCTTAAGCGAAGGGAGTATGAGAATAAGTTGAGCGAAAAACACACACAGGAGTAGCAAAATTACAGAGATATGTGGAACGTGGACGACAAATGGAAGGTGATGAAAGAGACTATTAACCAGATAGCTACAGAGGTGTGCGGGATCAGCAGAGTCAAAGGAAATAGGAGACAGACAAGATGGTGGAGCGAAACAGTAAAGCAAGAGGTTGCAGCCAAGAAGAAAGCATGGAAAAGGTATATGAAATCCAAAAGTTAGGAAGACAAAGGAACATATATACAACTAAGAAATACAGCAGGGAGAGCAGTCAAGGAAGCTAAAAAGGAATCCTGGGAATAGTCTGGAAGGGAAATAGAAGAGAGTTATAAGGAAAACCAAAGAAAGTTCTGGCATGTGTTGAAAAGCTTGAAGGGAAAAACGGGAAAGAAAATCAGAGACGTTAAGGATAAAAATAACAGACTGAAAACCAACATAAAGGACATCCTGGAAGTGTGGAGCGAATATTACTCAGAAACCTTCAAGGAAAGCAATCGAATGGTGGGCATGACACCAATGGAAGAGGATAACAGTGGAGAGAGGGAAAAGGAAGAAGGTATTAGATTGAAGGAAGTGCATGAGCCAAGTAAGGCAATCAAGACTGGTAAATCAGCAGGCTGGGATAATATTTACCCGGAGTTTGTGAAATTCGGAGGAAGAGAACTAGAGAAATGGATCTGGGATCTCTTCAAGTTAGTTTGGGACTCTGAGAAAATACCAGAAGATTGGGAGCGGAACATCATAGTTCCCATTCACAAGAAGGGAAGCTCAACCGACTCATAATCAGAGGGCATATGCTTAGCATCAGTTCTCCAGAAGTTATATTTAACTATAATAGAGAAGAGATTTAGAGAAGGAGAACTATTTGCAGCAATTATCGATTTGGAGCCGATATTTGAGAGAGTGCCGAGAGAAGAGCTATGGATGGCTGTACAGAAGGCACTTATTACTCCCAAACTGACCAGGGTGATCAAAAGTATATACAGGAGGGTTATAGGTATAGTGAGGATAAATAGCCAAACCTCAAAGGAATTTACTGTACAATGGAAAGAGTTGTCAAGCAAGGTGCCGGGCTCTTTATACTCTTTATAATATTCATGGATCAAGTTATTAAACAATGTAAGAGGCGAACAAGTAAATGCAAAGTTGGACATTTCAAGATGAGATCAGTGTGGATACAGGCACTAGTATACGCAGATGATATCGCACTTTTGGCAACAGATAGAGATAAATTACAGAGGGCAGTGGTGGAATGGTGTTGCGTACTCCAAGACAGGGGGATGGAAGTTAATGTTAGCAAAAGTAAAGTTATGCACCTTACTAGGAAAGAACGAAATGACCTTAACATCGAGTGGCAGAAGGATATTTTAGAATAGGTTGATCAGTTTGAATATTTAGGCAGCATCATAACAGCAGATGAGAAAGTGGATTCTGAAATAAATCACAGAATCCATAAAGGTAACAATTTATTTTATAATATTAATAATACCATCATAGGAAAGAGAGAAGTTACCAGAAAAACAAAAATGAGAATATACAAATCAGTATATCTACCAGTGCTGACGTACGGATCTGAAAGTTGGACACTGCAGAGTAATTTAGAGAGCAGACTCACTGCGATAGAAATGAAGAATTTTTCGTAAAACAGTTGGAAGGACAAGGAGAGATATGGTTTGAAATACTTAACCAAGAACCACTGATTAGTTTTGTACCGGGTGGTACACCTCCACGTCGCTAATTCAAACTTTGCGCCAGTTGAAACTCCCCTACTGGAGGAAGCCTGAACTTTATCTACTGTGTTAATTTTCAAGTTTCTCAGAAGTTGTCACTACTTGGAAATTTTGAAGTTTCTGAACTGGGTTGTTTTCGATGTATTTTTGTTTTGCCTGTAGTAAGAAGTGTGGACATTCTCTTCCAGATGGCACTACTGAAGAACTACAATTGTGCACCCTAGTGCGAAGTGAAAGAACTATGTTTTTGGAGAAATTTTGAATTCATAAGTTTGTTCTTTGTTAAATTTCTTTCAGTCATTGTTTAAGTTGGCAATATTAACCCTATCTTTCCCCTTGTTTTGAATTTAGCCAATCCTGAATTTCCTTAATTAATTTATGACCAATCAGGTGTATCTTCTTCAACTTGGATCTGTTGCTTAACCCTAGCCAATAAAATTCTTGTGGGAGGGTGTTCTCATTCCTGAAACGCCTCGAACTTTCCGCGAGAGTATATAAACTGCTGATTTTCGGGTCTCCGCGCCACTTCAGTAACAGCTATCAGTGTGTAAATTACGTAGCAGGGGGCGGGAAGCGCCTCTTTCTTCGGGCAGCAGTTCAACCACAAGGTAATGGCCTTTTAATAACTTATTTTCTTGCTAGCTCAGCAGTTTAACTCTCGGGGCAGGTCCGAAGCCTTTTCCATGTAACTTTCCTTTAAAATGTAAAGACACTCGGTATCAATTCTTTCTGTTTTAACTACAAATTGGGATAGAGAGTGCTTAACCCTCTCGAGCTCCCACTCATATTGCTTTGAGGTGATCTTATTTTTTCAACCGTTTCTTCCATTCTAGCGTAATGTAAATTGTCTTCTCATATAAGTCACCTCTTTAGTATGGGATTAGCCCTTGCATTAACGGCCTAGTGCCAAGTAGGTTTTAAACAAAATGTATTAGGAGTGCAGCTTCCCCTCCTCTCAAATTGGTATTGTCGAGGCCATGTAATATTTCTGTTTCTTCACTTAATAGGCCTCAGTAGGTTGGGTATCTTTTTACCCCTGTGTCTATGTCCTTGGAGGACAGCTTGAAAGTCGAGTTTGGTGTGGCCTTTGATAGGCTTAAACTTTGAGAGCGGATTGCGCTTTTGAAATTGATTTTGGGTGCCTCGAGGAGGCTTTATTTTGTAATTGGGAGCAAGTGCTCTTGAACATAATTGGGGTCTTCTGCCCCTTTTTCGAATCTTGTTTTTGGGTAAAGTTGGGCTAATTGCTCAAGAATTGTGAGTCCGGGGCTCGAAGCCCAAATCCTGTGAATACTGTAATTGTACATTTGTTGCCTTGCTACTCTGTACCTGCCATTCTTGTTATTTCTTGATTTTGCTAAGAAAATATAACCTTGTTAAATTTTATCTTAACTTTAATTTCGTATTTTGGGACCTGTTCACCCCCGCACCTTCTTTCACCTCTGCTGTTCCACAGATACCTCGGAACAAGTTTAATTGAAAAGAAGGAACTTGGATGGTTGGGGCACCTGGTGAGGGTGGAAGAGTAAAAAGGAAGCCTAAACAAATATTCGAAGCAAGATCAGAGGGAAAAAGAGGGAGGGGACGACCAAGACAGGAGTGGGACACCTACGTCTTTGACCTGGCACGAAAGAGGGGAAAGACTCCAGGAGAATTGAGAGGATTGGCACTGAACCGGACTTCATAAGGGAAGTGACCGAAGGACCCGACGCCTGCGAAGGCATAAAGGGAAAAGGGAAAGAAGAAGAAGAAAATTGGAAACCACGGAAAAACATCTTCAGGGCTGCCGATAGTGGGGTTCAAATCCATTAGCTCTCGAATACATGCTGATAGCTACGTGACCCAAAACCTGCAGCGACATTGCTCGGTAATAATAATAATAATAATAATAATAATAATAATAATAATAATAATAATAATAATAATGAGATTGGCTTTATGCCCAATAACTTCATTTTATGGCATTACAAAACGCCAAAAGATGAAAGATGAAATTTGTCTCAGATTACTGGTGATGGTTACTCCTTTAAGAGAAATACATATTATCCTTTCTTAACTCCAATCATAGACGGTGATGGTGATGCAGATGCGCATTTATGGTACAAACCAACGCGTCCATCAGCCCTTGTTAATACATTCAATGTAAACAATGAAAAACCCATAAACATAAAATATATATTGTAACGATTTAAAGAATTAATTTCTAAAATTATGAAACTGAAATAGAAACATGAGTAAATAGGAACTGGTAGTGGTGAGTGTTGCTTCAAGAAGTACAACTGGACTACCATCCTCTTCTAACCATAACGCTAATCAGAGAGTAGTGATTATAATTACAGTTTTAAGAAGAATTACAGCTGGGACAACCATCCTTTATTAACACTAATCGAATAGAAAATGGAAGAGAGCCGACACTTCGAAGAATGAAGGCATCGTCAAAAGAAAGGGACGGACAGCGAAGAGCGTGAAAATAAAAATAATACCGTCGGAATCTGAAAAAAACAAGAGTTGACAAAGGGAGGTCGTATTGGAAAGTTTAAAGTAAAGAACCTGACAAAAGTAAGTGGAAGCAATGCCAGACTCCGGTAGGGGACTAGTGGTCGCCAACCCACGCTCCCATGATGAAAGCCCCTGGGCCCTCTTTTCGTAACCTTTTACGAAAGTCAGGGGCTACCGTGGATTTACTCTACCAATTAGCGTAGCCAGCCAGGATCGGTCGATTGGGGAGGGGTGTGGTGGTGGTGGTGATTATTGTTTTAAGAGGAAGTACAACTAGGCAACCATCCTCTATATAACACTAATCAGAGGGAAAAATGGAAGGGATCCGACACTTCGAAAAATGAAGATATCGGCCAAAGGAAGACAAGGGCCACGAAGGGCGTGAAAATGAAAGACTCCCTAGCCCTCGCAAACCTAATAGCATCGGGGTCGGAAAAGAACAAGAGTTGACCAAGGGAGGTCAGATAGGATAGATGAAAGTGAGGAGCCTGGCACAAGTAAGTGGAAGCAATTCCAGGACTCAGCTAAGGGCCCCGTGGTCGCCAACCCACGCTCCAAAGTTCAGAGCCCCTGGGCCCCTTTTTAGTCGCCTCTTACGACAGGCAGGGGATACCATGGGTGTTATTCTACCGCCGCCACCCACAGGGGGAGGGGGGGTTGGTTATAGTTAAAAGATGCTGTAGAACATAATGAAGGTGCGTGTGTGGTGTGGGCATGCATGTTTTGTCATTATAAGGACACTGATACAATGAATTATGTTAATATTCAGATAGCAGTACATTGCAAAATCTTACATTAATTTACAGAACAAGAACAATACAGGGCGCAGTCAGGGGAGAGGGGTTACTGGAGGGGTTAGAAACCCCATGGAAATTTTACAAAATTAAGTAAGCAATAAACAATAAACTAAATAAACATTCAAATAGACATAATTGTAAATTAACAGACCTGTTGAATCTCTTTTCTAAAGAAGCCTCGATAGTTGGATTTTGGATTGTAATCTGAACATACCATTGACCTTGATCATATTGTTTTTGTTCTGTATTTTAATGTAAGATTTTGTCCTGTACTGCAATCTGAATATCATCATAATTAACTTATATCAGTGTCGTTATAATGTTTAAATAACAGACATGCAAGCGTGAACCACACAAGTACCTTCAGTACGTTCCATCAAAATTTTGTAACTATAACCCCCCCCCCCCCAACTCATCTCCCATCGGCCAATCCTGGCTACGCTACTGGCGAACAAGGTAAACCGTTTTACAGCGAATTATATGTGTAGTTTACAATCTAAATCCAATTTTCAAGGCTTCCTAGAAAATAGATTCAACAGATCTGTTGGTTTTACAAAATTACGTCTCTGAATGTTCGTTTAGTTTACTGTTTATTGCCAGTTTCTCTTTATTTTAATTTTGAAAAATTCCGTGGGGGTGTTCTAACTCCCAGAAACCCCGTTCTAGTTACGTCTCTGATTCTACCGTCCCCACTCACAGGGGGTATCAATCAGAGGAATGAAGAGAAGAGGTCTGGCCCTTCGAAGAGAAAGGGAATTGTCGTGGAGAGCGCGATAATGAAAGACTCTTTAGGCATCGCACACTTAACACCGTTAGAGGAGGAAGAGAACAAGATTTCAAGAGAGGTCGAATAATGGGTATGAAAGTGGGGAGCCTAAACGAAAAATATTACATATACAATAGAAACGCATATTTCAGAACTGATATAGGCATTATCAAACTTCTTCTTCTTCTTCTTTTCTAGCCTATTTCACTCCACTGCTGGATATAGGCCTCTTCCATATGTTTCCATCGTCTTCGGTCTTGAGCCACTTGGAACCAGCGTGTTCCAGCCAACAGCTTTACGTCGTCGAGCCATCTCTTCTGGGGTCTTCCAATGCCTCTCTTGTGTTCCCATGGTCTCCAGTGAACAATCCTAGAAGTCCACCTGTTGTAGTCTTGTCGAGCTACGTGTCCTACCCATTGCCATTTTAGTCTTGCCACTATCTCTAGGATGTCTGTTACATTAGTTCTTCTCCTGATGTCCTCTGAACGGATCTTATCCCTAAGGCTGATCCCTAGCATTTGTCGCTCCATAGCTCGTTGTGTTCGCTGAAGCTTGCGAGCGCTTTCCTTCGTCAGAGTCATCGTTTCCAGACCGTAAGTTGTAACTGGCAGCACGCACGTATTATAAACCTTGGTCTTCAGGTTAATTGGAACATCCTTGTTGGTGAGGATGAACCTTAGTTTTCGGAATGCAGTCCAACTCATACCTATTCTGCGAGGAATTTCTGCACGTTGGTTGTCTTTTCCAAGTTTTATCTTGTGTCCAAGATAGATGTACTCATCGACAGCTTCTATATATTGTTTAATTAATTAATTAATTAATTAATTAATTAATTAATTGATTGATTGATTGATTGATTGCTATTTTAAAGGGAAGTTCAGTTTTGTAACCATCCTCTCTTAACGAACTAAATGGAGACGAAAAAAAAATATAAATTATATATTCAACGACTGGATTTTGAAAATGAAATAATAATATGTAAATGTTTTTTAAATGGCCGAAATGGATACGAACTCATCAAAGGGGAATACCATTTTCCTGAGTAACAGATCACTTGTGCTTCATTAGTCCACTCTCACACAAATCAGATGATAAGATCAGCAGTGTTCTCGTCATCCCTAAAGTGAGTACCAGTGTTGCCAGCAAGCCGAGGTTCCGTCTTAGGCCAGAGAAATCGACGTACTCAGTGTGGAGGTCCGCCACGGTGAAATTGACACCACAGGATTCTTCCCTCTTTAGGAGGTACGAGTACGTAGATTTTCCATGAATTACCCTCAGCCTGCGCAAAACTACGACCTCTCTCCCTAAAGGCCGAAAATAGGACCGCCACTCCGCAGTTGGCTTTTTAATTTCTTTCAGCATATTATTAAGATCATTCTGGTCTTTAAATTGTGCAGTTGCAAACCGGGTCACCCCCTATGGGTGGGGGCGGTAGAATAACGCCCACAGTATCCTCTGCCTGTCGTAAGAGGCAGGGGCTCTGGACTTAGGAGCGTGGGTTGGTGGCCATTGGGCTCACAGCTGAGTCCTGGCATTGTTTCCACTTACCTCTGCCAGGCTCCTCACTTTCATCTATCCTATCCGACCTCACTTGATCAACTCTTGATTTTTTCCTCCCCGACGACATTAGAGCACTCGAGGCCTAGGGAGTCTTTCATTTTCAAGTTCGTGGCCCTTGTCTTTCTTCGGCCGATATCTTCATTTTTCGAAATGTCGGAGCCCTTCCATTCTCTCCTCTCTGATTAGTGTGATATAGAGTATAGTTACTTAGTTGTACTTCCTCTTAAAACAATAATCACCACCACCACCACTACAAAACTGGTCACTGGCAGAAATATATTTTGGTCAATAGTTTGCATGCAGATTATTCTTGTCCAAACAACTATCAAGTCCAGGCATATGATTCTGGTCAGTCTTGCAGACATGATGCTCAAGAATACATTACAAGGAAAAGTTTAGAAATTATGAGGTAATCAGATTTTTAAAAAACAAGTAGTTGACACTAAATGAACGATGGGGTTTTCTCATACCTACACTAACACATTAACCTTTCATTGACTGCTAAAGTGCAGCACCAGGACGTACTGCTATAGTTGGGCAAAAAAGTGTCACAACTATGTACAGTAGAAGCAATGCCAGTCTCAGTTAGCCTTATTAGCCGCCGTCCTCAAGGATTCGGGTTCGATTCCTGGTACTGCCAGGCTGGTATGTGGTTGAAATGATACATGCAACTCACCTCCAACGGGACTATGCCTGAAAAGAGCTGCAGCACCTCGGGACGAGGATACGACTTTACTTACATTCGTCTTACGACAGGCGGGTGGTGGTTGTGATTATTGTTTTAAGAGGAAGTACAACTAGACAACTATTCTCTTTATCAATATCAATCAATACAATATCAGTCAATACTGATCTGAATTTAGGGCAGTCGCCCAGGTGGCAGATTCCCTATCTGTTGCTTTCCTAGCCTTTTCCGAAATGATTTCAAAGAAATTGGAAATTTATTGAACATCTCCCTTGGTAAGTTATTCCAATCCCTAACTCCCCTTCCTATAAATGAATATTTGCCCCAGTTTGTCCTCTTGAATTCCAACTTTATCTTCATATTGTGATCTTTCCTACTTTTATAGACGCCATTCAAACCTATTCGTCTACTAATGTCAATCCACGCCATCTCTCCGCTGACAGCTCGGAACATACCACTTAGTCGAGCAGCTCTTCTTCTTTCTCTCAATTCTACCCAACCCAAACATTGCAACATTTTAGTAACGCTACTCTTTTGTCGGAAATCACCCAGAACAAATCGAGCTGCTTTTCTTTGGATTTTTTCCAGTTCTTGAATCATTTTTTTTTTTGCTAGGGGCTTTACGTCGCACCGACACAGATAGGTCTTATGGCGACGATGGGATAGGAAAGGCCTAGGAGTTGGAAGGAAGCGGCCGTGGCCTTAATTAAGGTACAGCCCCAGCATTTGCCTGGTGTGAAAATGGGAAACCACGGAAAACCATCTTCAGGGCTGCCGATAGTGGGATTCGAACCTACTATCTCCCGGATGCAAGCTCACAGCCGCGCGCCTCTACGCGCACGGCTAACTCGCCCGGTGTTCTTGAATCAGGTAATCCTGGTGAGGGTCCCATACACTGGAACTATACTCTAGTTGGGGTCTTACCAGAGACTTATATGCACTCTCCTTTACATCCTTACTACAACCCCTAAACACCCTCATAACCATGTGCAGAGATCGGTACCCTTTATTTACAATCCCATTTATGTGATTACCCCAATGAAGATCTTTCCTTATATTAACACCTAGATACTTACAATGATCCCCAAAAGGAACTTTCACCCCATCAACGCAGTAATTAAAACTGAGAGGACTTTTCCTATTTGTGAAACTCACAACCTGACTTTTAGCCCCGTTTATCAACATACCATTGCCTGCTGTCCATCTCACAATATAACACTAATCAGAGAGAAAAATGGAAGGAATCCGACGCTTCAAAAAATGGTATCAGCCAAAGGAAGGCAAGAGCCACGAAGGGCATGAAAATGAAAAACAGCCTAGGCTTCGCAACCTAATACCGACGGGGTCGGGAAAAGACAATAGTTGACCAAGGGAGGTCGGATAGGATAGATGAAAGGGAGGAGCCTTGCAGTCAGTGGAAGCAATGTCAGGACTCAGCTAAGGGCCCGGTGTTCGCCAACCCATGCTCCCAAGTACAGAGCTCGTGCGGTGTGTTGATTGTTGTTTTAAGACGAAATACAACTGGGCAACCATCCTCTATGTAACACTAATCAGAGAGAAAAAATGGAAGGGATCTGACACTTCGAAAATTGAAGGTATCGGCCAAAGAAAGAGAAGGGCCACGAAGGGCGTAAAAATGAAAGGCTCCTTAGGCCTCGGAAACCTAATAGCGTCGGGGTCGGAAAAGAACAGGAGTTGACCAATGGAGGTCGGATGGGAAAGATGAAAATGAGGAGCCTGGCACAAGAAAGTGGAAGCAATTCCAGAACTCAGCTAAGGGCTCCGTAGTCGCCAACCCACTCTCGTAAGTTGAGAGTTCCTGGGGCCCCTTTTAGTCACCTCCTACGATAGGCAGGGGATACCGTGGGTGTTTTTCAACCACCCCCACCCGCAGGGGGAGAGCCTCTATGGTACCTTTTAGTCGCCTCTTACGACAGGCAAGGGATACCGTGAGTGTTAATCTACCACCCACACTCACAGTGGGATACGACGACAAGGGATATCGTGAATCTATTCATTACCGGTATATGCTCGCACAGAAATAATGAGGACAGTCCACATCAAGTCGAAATGTGTTCAACCGAGCTCGATAGCTGCAGTCGCTTAAGTGCGGCCAGTATCAAGTATTCGGGAGATAGTAGGTTCGAACCCTACTGTCGGCAGCCCTGAAAATGGTTTTCCGTGGTTTCCCATTTTCACACCAGGCAAATGCTGGGACTGTGCTTTAATTAAGGCCATGGCCGCTTCCTTCCCACTCCTAGCCCTTCCCTGTCCAATCGTCGCCATAAGACCTATCTGTGTCGGTGTGACGTAAAGCAACTTGCAAAAAAAGAAATGTGTTCAAACGATTTTATTCCTTTTAACCGGCAGCTGCAATGTGCCAGCCACATTGCAGGGAGCTGACTAAGATCAATGAAGAAGTGTTATGTACGACTAGTCCCACAGTAATACACATTAATTTTACTCATCATTAGAATGAATAAGGGATTTCATCTTACAACGCATCACGCATGCAACTACTGTAAGGTAAAATAGGAGAGTTCCGTTGTAAATTTCTTCGAGGTAATTATCAGGCAAGATATGTACACAAGCAAGCCATTGCCGAGCAGGTGTTTAGAACCGAATTCCCTTTAGCAGTTGTGGGAAGAAATGTACATACATAATACTTTCTGGAATGAGAGTTCAGTTGTTCGTAATTATTAAAAAGAACAGTTTCATCATTGTTTGACACAGTAATTAATTAATTAATTAATTAATTAATTGATTAATGCACGGTTTTTTTACTGAATATCAGGACGTCTGTAAAGGATGTGGTGGTTGTTTTAAGGGCCAAAACAGTGATTTTTTTTTTTACAATTGGCTTTACGTCGCACCGACACAGATAGGTCTTATGGCGACGATGGGATAGGGAGTGGGAAGGAATCGGCTGTGTCCTTAATTAAGGTACAGCCCCATGCCGAAGTGGGGTTCCAACCCACTATGCAAGCTGACAGCTGCGCGACCCTAACCGCACGGCCAACTCGCCCGGTAAAACAGTGATTATCAGCCTCAGTCTTTTCTGTGATATTTCTCTGTAGTCCCAGAGACCACGCTCGAGTATAAGTTACTAATATATTGAACCCATGACCTTTGTGCCCTAAGAACATTATGCATTATATAACAATTAAACTAAAAGTGGGATTCTTGATAGCATGGATTTGACACGTGACGAGGGGGTGATTACCTTCGGTCCCACGCTCTGGGGTACGTGACGTCAACCACACGTGTCGACGGCGGAAGAATCTCAATTCATTTTTATGAACTATTTCAAAGCGCGTGCACACGGCGTGACCACGCCAAGTCAAAAAATATATAGTGCCTATCAAAGGAGGTCAATCATCTCACAAATCGAACCCGTAAAATTTTTAAATGTCCATGAACACTACCATCAGAAATGTAGCAAGCATGTAGTCACTTTCAAAACTCTTGAAATTACAGTTTAGGTAAGTCAGAAAATTTATAAAATTTTTCTTGGCGGCAAAGGGAGAGACCTGAAGAGAGGGGGTAACTGCTATAAATATGAAGGGACGCCATGACGAAGCTTCCTTCTCCGGCATTTGTGATACATAGCGGACGACAAATTGTTGACCTGCTCTGCGAAATCAAACCAACGAAAGTAGACTGAGTTCGACTGCAGATTTTAGCCATTGCGGCTAAGTCTTGACTCCATGGGGAGATAGTTTTCTTGAGAGAAATAAGTGTACCAGATAGGACGGTCAAAGTACTGAAATATTCTAATGTGATTAAGTAATTCGTGTGCGGGAATAATTATAATCCATCGTGTGCGCTCCGCAAACAAGTGAAGGGTATTTCTTTTTTTTTATGCTTTATTCCAGGAAACCTGAAGAAACATAATGAGATGTACAGCCATGAATGTAAAGATGGCTAAATAAATGCCAGGGTCACAGGTGAGCCCTAAGACGAATACTGGCGTGGACATGAGGTAGGTGGCTTTCCATCTTACTACCTCTTATATCTTGTCTCGTGATTTCTTGTATTTGAATGGGGATTTACGACGCAGTGGTCACCCCTACTAAGTTTTGTAAATGTGAGGGTACGACTAAAAGAGTCATTTGTTTTATTTTCCACTTGGATAAAATTTTGAAGTCTTGCGAGTGCCATATAATGTTGTAAAAAGTTATTGAATAGGGTTCCGAAGTGATATCACGTCCAATGTAGATCGTCATCCGTGTGAGTGTACTGCCTGTATTTTGTGATGTCAAAGTAAGATGTTCATTCGATGTAAAATTCTTCTGTCTGCAATTTGACGTTAATAATAATAATCCATGGTCACTCATTTTCAATCGAGTGGAAGCGCGCTGTCGGGTGAGAGCCAAGGGTGATGAATTTGGTCACGGAGAGAAACGTTTTCCTATGCCCATTTTAAACTGTGTCTGACTGACAATAAAAAGGATCTAGTAGAATGTTTCAGTCATTTCTCGTAAAAATCAAGTTATTAAATACGATATCATTTATGCGAAGTTATTCATGATTAATGCATTGTGCGATATTAGACGTCGGTATTTCTAGTGAGGATTTTATTCCAGTTCTTTGTCGATGATAATTGTGGAGCTGGGAAACAGAGGTTAGTTTTGTGAATCAGGTTGGACCTGTCATTGAAGCCGGGACACTGAAGCCCGAGGAGTGTTTTATATGAGTTGAGATGAGATGTGCGAATCAGGTTAGAGTCCTGTCATTGAAGCCGGGATATGATAGCCCGAGGAATATTTATAATGTTGGGAATGGAAAGAAATTCATAGAAATCCATAGCGGTATAATTGGCGACGCGTATAATTCAATTGGCGACGCGTATAATTAGTGTGGGCATCTTGAAGCATATCTGTGCATTTTGTTGGTTAGAATATCGTATTTGTTGAATCATGTCGGCAGAGTTTAAAGGGAGCATTTTGAGAAGTCAGTCATCTGTGAATAAACCAGGTGGTTCCTGTAACTGCCAAGCGAACATGGGGTGAGAGACCTAAGCGGACAGCGGGGATAATAACGGGAATAGGAGTGGAGTCGAGATTGTACTGCAATTCTCGACCAGGGAAAACGTTAAAATGCTGGATTTAGTTGAAAATTCATAGCCGGTAATGATCTAAGTATTGTGAAATACTGTAATTGGGGACGGAATGAACATTTGAAACCATGAACTTTGAGTATAAGGAACAGAGTAACCCAATTTCAGGGTTGTCCAAAATATAGAGCGATGGTCGTGATGATCGATTTGTCTGTGAGGGGTGTGCAAAATTCATAATGGTAATGACGAGATATGACATCGTAATTATATGGCGAGTTGTTTGGTTTGTACGTAGATTATTAGGATATCCAAGTGTTAATAACGGTTAGGACTAGATTAGATTTTTAAGCATGATATCACGAGATGGGATATATAGCTGGACATGAATGATGTAACAAATTCTTTTCCAGCCAGATAAACATCGCAATATTGAATTTACATCACAGCTGCGTAGAAAGTTGTGAAGAAACCAGAGTCCGCGGAGATAAAATTTACTGTTCTTTAACATTTCGATAAATCATTTAAATTTATTAAATTATTAAATTCAGTGAAACCGCATTTTGAAATAACTTTAATCAAGCGAATAACTTGGAGATGCATTCTGGAAATTTTAGTTTGTTTTTCTGGGGAATATTAACATGTAAAGTAACGATTAAGGGGACATATCCGAAGGAAATGGATTTTACTGCCACAAAGTTTGTGAGCATTGTTGTTGTTGTAATTATTGAACTTTGATTGATTGAGCAGTGAATGTGCTGGGGATAGTAAAGTGGAAACTTTGGTCATCAACCGATGTAACTTAATTGTGTTTAGCCTTCAGCCTAGAAACTTGGATGGTCAGGGGGTCATCAACCTCAGTGACTTAGATTAGGGCCATATGCCATTGTAGCATCATTTCCTTGCGGTCGTCATCCACAATGACTTTAAAGTAACTTAGAAGATTAGATGTCGGTCCATGACATAGACGCAGGTCACATCGATTCAATTAAGGGTCCATGCCGTAGAACCACTGTGTGGCACACACCGATTGGACGGCCTTAATTATAACCAGAGTCCAGAATTCGTGTTACGAGGGCTGGACCATAACGAATCACTATGATGGTACATGTGGTCTCACATGGAAGCCGAATTTAAGGATTTCCAGACTTTCCTTTCTTAAATGATTAATAATTGAGATAATGGTTTCTAGTAAGATTGCCCATCAGGCAGTTACGTTAAAGTCTCACACCAGTGTTCTGACATTTATGTAAAAATGATTGTGGTGTCCAGTGGACACAATTGACTATGACATCGTTGACATAGTAAATTACTTCATTTCCCTGAATAAATAGGAATATTTTAAATAGACCTTTCATTCCAGTAGATAGATTAGAATTAATGAACCCTACCTTTACCTCAGCAAGTGACGAAGAACCCGAAACGACCCAAGAGACAGATCTCATGAGCTTTGCTGGTAGGTAAGGAAGGTAGGTATCCCTCAATAAGGACCTAAAGGGTTCATTAAAATGGCGCCCAACGTGGGGCTTCAGTCACTTAAGAGAGGGCCTAAGTACATCGAGAGAAGAACTACAAGTTATGTTGGTTGACATCAGTGAAACGATGACCAATTGTAGGATTGTTATACGTTGGTAGACCATTAAAATGGCTTCCAACGTGGTGGCATCAGTCACTTAACGATGGGGCATAAGTCACGATAACGATGAGGGAACCTAAGTCACGATAACGATAAGGATATTTTGAAAAAATCGTGTACTACGGGAAAAGAGAAGTAATGTTGAGGCTATGCCACATTATGGATGATAAAAATCGTGCGCCAGAGTTGATGGTGAACTCGAAGAAATAGATAAACGCCCGATGAGTAAGGCTAGGAGATACCACTATGAGAATAATTTATCTACTGAATGAAAGGTATAATTTAAGTGTGTTAGTGTAATTTCCCAAATTTTTGAATACTGGTTTGAGTGTTTTGGCTGATCACTTTGATCGAGTGAACATTGAATTTCACATTTTATTAAATAAAATTTTAGAGAATATTGCATTAACAGTGTGATGTGTTAGATAGGAGGATGTTGTGATGTTTATCGTTGTAGTCGTATTATACGCCGTTGAAGTCTCGGGCTCACCGATGACCTATCGTTTTCTGTTAAATACAGTATGTTTATGCAGGAGGGAGAATTGGCCCAAGGGCCGTTGTACCAAATGATCAAGGACTTAAGTGAGAATATTAAATCTATGAGTGTAAGGTTGGAAACAGTGGACAATAAATTAGATAGTGCAGATGTAGAATTGAAAGGTATGAAGGAAGTTGTTCAAAATGTTGACATTAAAGTGCAGGACACTCAGGATAGTTGTAAGGAAGCTAGCGTTGATATTAGGAAGGACATTGGTGACTTAAATGTGAAGGTGGAGCAGAACACTAAAGCACAGGTTGACTTTAAACATGAAATAAATCAGCAGTTCATGGAAACTCGCGAGCTACATCGTGTTCTCAGTGAAAATCAGGACATAATTAGAGGGGACCTCGATAGGCACGTCAACGAAAGTAGGGAACTACATCAGCAGTTGATGTCAGATCAAGCTGAGCTTAAGGCCGATCTGAAGACAGAGGTAGAGAAGTTCAACATCATGCGTGAAGACGATAAGTCAAAGGTCTTTACAGCAATGAATGAACATAAGGAAATGTTGCGTAAAGAGATAGCCGTCGTAAATGACAAAGTAGACCAGGTAGCCGAAGACGTCAAGGCAACTGTAGACCAGCGTATTGAGGCCATTGACTTGAAATTAATCCAGACGAATAAAGAGGATATAAGAAATTTAGGTATGACTCGGGAAGAAACGCCTAGGAGTATTGAGGAGGTACAGGCAGACTTGAAGGAACCAAGTGAAAATATAAAGGCGGATGCGAAAGACTCGAACAAGAAGTTAGAAACAGTAGAGGTTATACTGGCCCGTCTACTTGAATATTTTATTAACATGAAGTCTCCTAAATCAGCGTCACAAGTAGTTACGCATGTGGAAAACCAAGTGAATGTCGTAAACCATATCCAAGAGAGTAGACCGGATAGGGATGTTTCGCAGGCATTCATACAAGAGAATAATGGGCAAGGGTTTGAAACCATACTAAACCAGGATAGTAAGAACGTGGAACAGCCTAGCTACCTGTACGTAAAGTGGAATAGACGCCGTGATCCATGTAGGAGGAACCAGAGTCGATGTCGGGAAAATTCTTACCAAAGACGCAGACGCCATCGTGGAAATGAAGCCGATAGAAGGTGGAATAATTACAAATCCAGACATTCTGATCTATGGCATGGGTCTGAAGAGGAAAAAGCAAAACCTAAACGATTTGGTGCCAATAAGAAGAAGAGGCCTAAGATAAGTAGAATTGATGAACGTTCAGACGAGGATGCCAGTGATGAGGATTATAGTCCGTCAAGAAAGGCTAAAGCAAATGCGAAGAAGTGTAAGCCGGCTGCTAAAATGAAGTAGATGAGGATGATGATGAAGAAGATGTGTAAATCAGCTGCTAAGATGAAGAACATGGGGATGATGATGAAGAAGAAGAGTAAGCCAGCTGCTAAAATGAAGATGAGGATGATGATGAAGAAGAAGGGTCAGCCAGCTGCTAAAATGAAGGAGATGAGGAGAATGATGAAGAAGAAGAACGGTAAACCACCTGCAAAAATGAAGAAAGTCAGTGACAACGATAGTAATGAGGACAGGGATTTGAACCCAGAAACTTTGCATTTTGAGGTGAATGCAAGTTCGTCGAGAAGTTGGAAGGACAAACCACCTAACTTCCAATAAGTCAACTACAATTCACTGGAGATCTACCCCGCAACCCCGAACTCCCCGAATAACCAAGAACTACCAGGAAGCTGAAGGCATCAACTAATATCCGTACACCAGAAGATGAACAACTGCATAAGAGAGAGGAAAGGAATTTACATTCAAAGGTCATGTTTCATCAGACGTCAAAATTAGAAATTTCGCCATCTGGAGTATTTAAAGGAAATTCCTTGTCACTGCGCGAAAGGAATTCGTGTCTTGGGGGAAATATGAACCCATGACCTTTGTGCCCTAAGAACATTATGCATTATATAACAATTAAACTAAAAGTGGGATTCTTGATAGCATGGATTTGACACGTGACGAGGGGGTGATTACCTTCGGTCCCACGCTCTGGGGTACGTGACGTCAACCACACGTGTCGACGGCGGAAGAATCTCAATTCATTTTTATGAACTATTTCAAAGCGCGTGCACACGGCGTGACCACGCCAAGTCAAAAAAATATAGTGCCTATCAAAGGAGGTCAATCATCTCACAAATCGAACCCGTAAAATTTTTAAATGTCCATGAACACTACCATCAGAAATGTAGCAAGCATGTAGTCACTTTCAAAACTCTTGAAATTACAGTTTAGGTAAGTCAGAAAATTTATAAAATTTTTCTTGGCGTCAAAGGGAGAGACCTGAAGAGAGGGGGTAACTGCTATAAATATGAAGGGACGCCATGACGAAGCTTCCTTCTCCGGCATTTGTGATACATAGCGGACGACAAATTGTTGACCTGCTCTGCGAAATCAAACCAACGAAAGTAGACTGAGTTCGACTGCAGATTTTAGCCATTGCGGCTAAGTCTTGACTCCATGGGGAGATAGTTTTCTTGAGAGAAATAAGTGTACCAGATAGGACGGTCAAAGTACTGAAATATTCTAATGTGATTAAGTAATTCGTGTGCGGGAATAATTATAATCCATCGTGTGCGCTCCGCAAACAAGTGAAGGGTATTTCTTTTTTTTTATGCTTTATTCCAGGAAACCTGAAGAAACATAATGAGATGTACAGCCATGAATGTAAAGATGGCTAAATAAATGCCAGGGTCACAGGTGAGCCCTAAGACGAATACTGGCGTGGACATGAGGTAGGTGGCTTTCCATCTTACTACCTCTTATATCTTGTCTCGTGATTTCTTGTATTTGAATGGGGATTTACGACGCAGTGGTCACCCCTACTAAGTTTTGTAAATGTGAGGGTACGACTAAAAGAGTCATTTGTTTTATTTTCCACTTGGATAAAATTTTGAAGTCTTGCGAGTGCCATATAATGTTGTAAAAAGTTATTGAATAGGGTTCCGAAGTGATATCACGTCCAATGTAGATCGTCATCCGTGTGAGTGTACTGCCTGTATTTTGTGATGTCAAAGTAAGATGTTCATTCGATGTAAAATTCTTCTGTCTGCAATTTGACGTTAATAATAATAATCCATGGTCACTCATTTTCAATCGAGTGGAAGCGCGCTGTCGGGTGAGAGCCAAGGGTGATGAATTTGGTCACGGAGAGAAACGTTTTCCTATGCCCATTTTAAACTGTGTCTGACTGACAATAAAAAGGATCTAGTAGAATGTTTCAGTCATTTCTCGTAAAAATCAAGTTATTAAATACGATATCATTTATGCGAAGTTATTCATGATTAATGCATTGTGCGATATTAGACGTCGGTATTTCTAGTGAGGATTTTATTCCAGTTCTTTGTCGATGATAATTGTGGAGCTGGGAAACAGAGGTTAGTTTTGTGAATCAGGTTGGACCTGTCATTGAAGCCGGGACACTGAAGCCCGAGGAGTGTTTTATATGAGTTGAGATGAGATGTGCGAATCAGGTTAGAGTCCTGTCATTGAAGCCGGGATATGATAGCCCGAGGAATATTTATAATGTTGGGAATGGAAAGAAATTCATAGAAATCCATAGCGGTATAATTGGCGACGCGTATAATTCAATTGGCGACGCGTATAATTAGTGTGGGCATCTTGAAGCATATCTGTGCATTTTGTTGGTTAGAATATCGTATTTGTTGAATCATGTCGGCAGAGTTTAAAGGGAGCATTTTGAGAAGTCAGTCATCTGTGAATAAACCAGGTGGTTCCTGTAACTGCCAAGCGAACATGGGGTGAGAGACCTAAGCGGACAGCGGGGATAATAACGGGAATAGGAGTGGAGTCGAGATTGTACTGCAATTCTCGACCAGGGAAAACGTTAAAATGCTGGATTTAGTTGAAAATTCATAGCCGGTAATGATCTAAGTATTGTGAAATACTGTAATTGGGGACGGAATGAACATTTGAAACCATGAACTTTGAGTATAAGGAACAGAGTAACCCAATTTCAGGGTTGTCCAAAATATAGAGCGATGGTCGTGATGATCGATTTGTCTGTGAGGGGTGTGCAAAATTCATAATGGTAATGACGAGATATGACATCGTAATTATATGGCGAGTTGTTTGGTTTGTACGTAGATTATTAGGATATCCAAGTGTTAATAACGGTTAGGACTAGATTAGATTTTTAAGCATGATATCACGAGATGGGATATATAGCTGGACATGAATGATGTAACAAATTCTTTTCCAGCCAGATAAACATCGCAATATTGAATTTACATCACAGCTGCGTAGAAAGTTGTGAAGAAACCAGAGTCCGCGGAGATAAAATTTACTGTTCTTTAACATTTCGATAAATCATTTAAATTTATTAAATTATTAAATTCAGTGAAACCGCATTTTGAAATAACTTTAATCAAGCGAATAACTTGGAGATGCATTCTGGAAATTTTAGTTTGTTTTTCTGGGGAATATTAACATGTAAAGTAACGATTAAGGGGACATATCCGAAGGAAATGGATTTTACTGCCACAAAGTTTGTGAGCATTGTTGTTGTTGTAATTATTGAACTTTGATTGATTGAGCAGTGAATGTGCTGGGGATAGTAAAGTGGAAACTTTGGTCATCAACCGATGTAACTTAATTGTGTTTAGCCTTCAGCCTAGAAACTTGGATGGTCAGGGGGTCATCAACCTCAGTGACTTAGATTAGGGCCATATGCCATTGTAGCATCATTTCCTTGCGGTCGTCATCCACAATGACTTTAAAGTAACTTAGAAGATTAGATGTCGGTCCATGACATAGACGCAGGTCACATCGATTCAATTAAGGGTCCATGCCGTAGAACCACTGTGTGGCACACACCGATTGGACGGCCTTAATTATAACCAGAGTCCAGAATTCGTGTTACGAGGGCTGGACCATAACGAATCACTATGATGGTACATGTGGTCTCACATGGAAGCCGAATTTAAGGATTTCCAGACTTTCCTTTCTTAAATGATTAATAATTGAGATAATGGTTTCTAGTAAGATTGCCCATCAGGCAGTTACATTAAAGTCTCACACCAGTGTTCTGACATTTATGTAAAAATGATTGTGGTGTCCAGTGGACACAATTGACTATGACATCGTTGACATAGTAAATTACTTCATTTCCCTGAATAAATAGGAATATTTTAAATAGACCTTTCATTCCAGTAGATAGATTAGAATTAATGAACCCTACCTTTACCTCAGCAAGTGACGAAGAACCCGAAACGACCCAAGAGACAGATCTCATGAGCTTTGCTGATAGGTAAGGAAGGTAGGTATCCCTCAATAAGGACCTAAAGGGTTCAATATGTGTGTTGAGTATTCAGCCCGAAGGCTCGTTTGATCCTCAACAGCTCTGGCATCAGTTATCATATATGGCCTAGGCATCACTGCGGAGGCATAGTAGGTAAGTGAGGAGTGACATGGTTTCCCGTTGCCTTCCTCACCGAGCCAGAAGATGCTATTACAGATCAGTCTGCCAAGCCTAAGGTAGACTCCCTAGACCTCGCAAAGCTAGTACCGTCGGGGTCGGACGATAACAAGAGTCGTCCAAGAGAAGTCGGATAGGAAATATTAAAGAGATGAGACTGGCATACGTAAGTGAAAATAATGCCAGGCTCGGCTAGGGCCCGGTGATTGTCATCCAAGCTCCTAAATTGAGAGCCACTGGTCTTCCTTTTATTCGCCACCTACGACAAGCAGAGGATACCATAGGCGTATTCTACCATCCCGACCCATAGGTTGTTGTTAATAGAGGGTGGTTGCCCAGTAGTACTTCCTCTTAAAGCAATAATCACCACCACTACTCCAGTTGTATCTGAGAACATAAATCCCTAGTACGCACATCCACAGGCTACTAAGACCACATGCAATTTCGGTTGTCGCAGTCCCCGTGTTCCTTCGACTGTGATTCTATGCAATCTGGTAGAAAGTCATGGATTTGCTGTACCAGCGGGTGTTACGGGAAACATCTGCAAATTGCTAAGATTTTGGAGAGTATGTACACATAAAGCCGCCTCTATGGTGTAGTGGTTAGCGTGATTAGCTGCCACCCCCGGAGGCCCGGGTTCAGTTCCCGGCTCTGCCACGAAATTTGAAAAGTGGTACGAGGGCTGGAACGGGGTCCACTCAGCCTCGGGAGGTCAACTGAGTAGAGGTGGGTTCGATTCCCATCTCAGCCATCCTGGAAGTGGTTTTCCGTGGTTTCCCACTTCTCCTCCAGGCGAATGCCGGGATGGTTCCTAACTTAAGGCCACGGCCGCTTCCTTCCCTCTTCCTTGTCTATCCCTTCCAATCTTCCCATCCCTCTACAAGGCCCCTGTTCAGCATAACAGGTGCGGCCGCCTGGGCGAGGTACTGGTCATACTCCCCAGTTGTATCCCCGACCAAGAGTCTGAAGCTCCAGGACACTGCCCTTGAGGCGGTAGAGGTGGGATCCCTCGCTAAGTCCGAGGGAAAAACCGAACCTGGAGGGTAAACAGATGATGATGATGATGATGTACACATGAGAAAGTGGCTCGGTCATTGTTTAACGCAAACTCTAGAGGTTCTAAAATGGTGAAAAGCTCATCAGTTAATACGCTGCTGACATAATGTAGCGAGATTTTGGGTTGAAACATTAGAAATCCTAGGTTCCTATAGGCCTCATTTACGGCGTTAATTATGCGTATATTGAACTGAAGTTTACTCCTAAATCCTTCTTTTTTTCAATTCGTTTTAGGCTGATACTCTTCATTTCATAAGAATGGATTTTTGGTTGTCCTTTTCTAGTAAAGATAACTGATTCACATTTCTTAACATTGAATTGAAACGAATTGTGTTTTCCCCATTCAACCAGTGCTGTGAGGTCTTGTTGTAATTTTTCGTTATCCTTGTTTGAAGTAATTTGCCTGTAAATTTTCTTGCCAGCGGCATATAACTGAAATTTAGAATTCTTCAGTACAGAACCAATATCATTAACAAACAGAATGAACAACAGCGGACCTAATTTTGAACCGCGGTTCATGCCTGTTACTTCCAAACGGTGCATACAGGTACATGGATGAAGCTACCCTTTTGAAACTAACAAATTATTATTATTATTTTACAACTATATTTTCATATGAGCCTCCGTGGCTCAGACGGCAGCGCGTCGGCCTCTCACCGCTGGATACCGTGGTTCAAATCCCGATCACTCCATGTGAGATTTGTGCTGGACAAAGCGGAGGCGGGACAGGTTTTTCTCCGGGTACTCCGGTTTTCCCTGTCATCTTTCATTCCAGCACAACTCTCCATTCTCATTTCATAGCATCTATCATTCATTAATAATCACTTTGGGAGTGGTGGTGGTGGTGGTGTTGGTGGTGGTGGTGGTGGTGATTATTGTTTTAAGAGGAAGTACAACTGGGCAACCATCCTCTATATAACACTAATCAGAGGGAAAAATGGAAGGGATCCGACACTTCGAAAAATGAAGATATCGGCCAAAGTAAGACAAGGGCCACGAAGGGCGTGAAAATGAAAGACTCCCTAGCCCTCGCAAACCTAATAGCGTCGGGGTCGGAAAAGAACAAGAGTTGACCAAGGGTGGTCGGATAGGATAGCTGAAAGTGAGGAGCCTGGCACAAGTAAGTGGAAGCAATGCCAGGACTCAGCTGAGGGCCCCGTGGTCGCCAACCCAAGCTCCAAAGTTAAGAGCCCCTGAGGCCCCTTTTAGTCGCCTCTTACGACAGGCAGGGGATACCATGGGTGTTATTCTACCGCCCCCACCCACAGGGGGTTTTGGGAGTGGCGACCCCATCGTACTAACAGCCTATATCTGCTTCATTCATCCCATCCCTGACCCGGTCAATGACTGGAAAACAGGTTGTAGGTTTTCATTTTCATATATTTTCATAATGGTTCATGGTGTGGGTTACTGTAGTCACGTCCTAGTTCGTGAACCATGGGCAACGGCTGAGTGGCCTAGTAAGTGGTCCTGAGAGTCGGGATACCAGTTGCTATGGAATGGGAGTGGGCATCTCGGACATATTCTGAGTCGTGGCCCTCCTTGTGCTCAGGCGGCTAGGACTGTACAACCCACCGGTGGTCCATAACCCATAGAGGAGAGATCCTCATTTGGACTTTGTGTAAGTAGGGTACCATCCTACTTCATTAATTTACCGAGCTCAGAACATTTTAAGCAAGCCTCAGACCTATGGGAGTAACGGAGTCCCACTCCCATTTGACAGGTGAGGGACTCCTTGGAATCAACTTGGAGAACAAAATGGAATTCGATGGGGAGCTATCAATATCAATGGGGCTTATGTAAGAAAGAAAGTAGAACTGACTGAATCAGCAAAAGGGATGCATCTAGGTGTGGTAGGACTTAAGTGATATTCGGGTAAGGGGAGATAACGAGGAAGTGATAGGAGATTATAAACTGTACTCGACGGGTGTTAAAAAAGAAAGGGGGAAGGACCGAGCTCGATAGCTTCAGTCGCTTAAGTGCGGCCAGTATCCAGTAATCGGGAGATAGTGGGTTCGAGTCCCACGGACAGCAGCCTTGAAGATGGTTTTCCGTGGTTTCCCATTTTCACACCAGGCAAATGCCGGGGCTGTACCATAATTAAGGCCACGGCCGCTTCCTTCCAACTCCTAGGCCTTTCCTATCCCATCGTCGCCATAAGACCTATCTGTGTCAGTGCGACGTAAAGCAAATAGAAAAAAGGGAAGGGCAGAGTGTGGGGTAGGGCTGTTCATGAGGAATGCTATTGCACGCAACATAGTTTCTGTTCGGCACGTAAACGAGCGAATGATGTGGGTAGATTTGGCAGTTTGAGGAATTAGGATGAGAATTTTCTCAGTGTATTCACCATGCGAGGGTGCAGATGAGTATGTAATTGACAAGTTTTATGAAGCATTGAGTGACATCGTAGTCAGGGTCAACAACAGAGGTAGGATAGTGCTAATGGGCGATTTCAATGCGAGAGTTTTAAATAGAACTGAAGTATTCGGAAGGGGGATTGGTAAATGTGGGGAAGATATGGAAGCTGATAGGAATGGGAAGCGTCTGCTGGACTTCTGTGCCAGTATGTATGTAGCAGTTACGAATATATTCTTCAAGCATAAGGCTATTCACCGCTAACATGGGAGAGTAGGGGTACCAGATCCAAGATAGACTATATCTTAACCGACTTTAAATTCAGGAAATATGTTAGGAATGTACGGGTTAATCGGTTGGTTTTTTTTTTTTCGATGAAACAGACCACTATCGGATCTGTAGTGAACTAAGTATATCTAGGCTTAGGACAGAGAAAGTGAAATCTGTCTGCAAACGAATAAGGGTAGAAAATCTCCAGGAAGAGGAAATTAGACAGACGTACATGGATATAATTAGTGAGAAGTTACGAACAGTGGGCAGTAAGCAGGTTCGGGATATAGAAAGAGAATAGGTGGCATACAGGGATGCAAGTGAATGCCTAGGAACAACTGGTGTTAAGCTGGGAAAAAGTGAAAATCATGGCGGAATGATGAAGTGCGAGCAGCTTGTAAACGTAAAAAGAAGGCGTATCAGAAATGGATCCAAACGAGAGCTGATGCAGACAGAGATTTGCACGCAGGTGAAAAAACACCCCAGAGCGAAACAAATAGTTATTGAATAAAAAAAATGGGGAGGTTTTGGTAATAATCTGGAAAGGCTAGGTCAAGCAGCGGGGAAACCTTTCTAGACAGTAATGAAGAATCTTAGGAAGGCTGGGAAAACGGAAATGAATAGTGTTTTGGGTAATGCAGGTGAACTCATAATAGATCCCAGAGAGTCACTGGTCAAGTGGAAAGAAATATTTTGAATATCTTCTCAACGTAAAAAGAAATCTTCCTGGTGACGTCGCGAACATCCGAGCTCATGGGGAGGAGGACATGATGTTAGTGAATTTACGCTTGAGGAAGTGGAAAGAATGGTAAATAAATTCCTTTGTCATAAATCACCAGGAATAAATGAAATTAGACCTGAAATGGCGAAAAATAGTGAGAATTCAGGGATGAAATAGCTTCTTAGAGTAATAAGATTAGCATGGAGTGTCGGTAAGGTACTTTCAGACTGGACAAAAGCAGTAATTGCACCTATCTATAAGCAAGGGAACAGGAAGGATTGCAACAACTATCGAGGTATCTTATTGATTACAATGATTAGTATACCAGGCACAGTATTCACTGGGATCTTGGAAGGGAGCGTGTGATCAGTGGTTGAGAGGAAGTTGGATGAAAACCAGTGTGGTTTCAGACCACAGAGTGGCTGTCAGGATCAGATTTTCAGTATGCGCCAGGTAATTGAAAAATGGTACGAGAGGAATAGAGAGTTATGTTTATGTCTCGTAGATCTAGAGAAAGCATATGATAGGGTACGGAGGCAAAAGATGTTCGCCATACTGGGGGACTATGTGATTAATGATAGATTATTAAAATCAATCAAAGGCATTTATGTTGACAGTGGGGCTGCAGTGAGAATTGGTGGTAGAATGAGTTCCTGGTTCAGGGTACTTACAGGGGTTAGACAAGGCTGTAATCTTTCACCTTTGTTGTTCGTATTTTACATGGATCATCTGCTGAAAGGTATAAAATTGCAGGGAGGGATTCAGTTAGGCAAAAATGTAGTAAACAGTCTGACCCATGCTAACGACCTGGTCTTAATGCCAGATTGTGCCGAAAGCCTGCAGTCTAATATCTTGTAACTTGAAAATGCAGTAGGTGCATTGAGTACGGTATGAAAATTAGCCTTTCTAAATTGATGTTAGTAGGTAAGAAATCCAAGAGAATTGAATGTCAGATTGGGAATACAAAGGTGGAACAGGTAGATAATTTCCAGTATTTAGGATGTGTGTTCTCCCAGGATGGCAGTATAGTAAGTGAGATTTATTCAAGGTGCAGTAAAGCGTGTATATCTCGTAGGCAACGAGTAGAGCTAATGCAGTGAGCTCGCAGTTGCAATCAACACTATTCTGTAAGAAGGAAGTCAGCTCCCGGTCTTAACTATTTTTAGTCGGTCTGCTTTCAGACCAACTTTGCTTTATGGGAGTGAAAGCTGGGTGGATTCGTAATATCTTATTAATAAGCTAGAACTAACAGACCTGAAGGTAGCGAGAATGGTTGCTGGTACAAACAGGTACGAAGTGGGAACAATGGCAGGAGGGTACTAGGAATGAGGAAATAAAAGCTAAGTTAGGAATTAATTCGATGAATGAAGCTGTACGAATAAGCCGGCTTCAGTGGGGGGTCATGTGAGTAGAGGGAGACCAAGACGAGGATCGTTACACTCAGTTTCTAAAGATTTAAAGATAAGAGATATAGAACACCTTCACGTCAGCAATATTGAACAATCTTTGACAAGTTTTGACCATTTTTCTTGTGAAGTATTGAATTGAAAGGAAAATTTGATGGTGTACAAGAGACATAAAGGTGGAAGTCCCCATTCAGCAAATAGGCTGGGATTCCTGCCAGTCCAGAATGCTCCGGTTGACAATATAACTGCACAACGAGTACGCAGTATTTTACAGTAAGTGTTTAAAGAAAGTACGTGTAAAATGCATTGAGGTGCAGGAGAGGTGAAGTTGTAGGTTCAGCGTAAATGGCCTTGCTGAATCCTAGACTGCACCATCGTAGTCTAAACGGGAGAGAATGGTACCCGTGTAAAAAGGTAGCAGTACTAAAAGTTAACCCCCACCCACATTAAGAGTTACTGTGACGCTGAAACATGTTAACTAACTCTCGTCATGCAGGCGACCTTCTGTTGACGAATAGGAAGCTGTTGATTGCAAATTGTCAGTACTCACAAGTAAGTGGTGTCGTTCATACGTATGTGCAAAACCACAGTCCTCTTTATAATGCTGTTTGTCCAGCTGGTATTACTATGAGTGAAACATGGATTCTCGTTAGCTGAGATTTTGTATGGCCTGAGAGGTCGGCTCCATAGTGTGCGTGAACCGCTCCCGGTGTACTTGAATAATCATTGCCATTAGAGGAGTTGCGATCCTCCTCTTTGAGAAGTACGGTTAGCTTCTTGGAGGTAAGGACATCGGCCTGCCGGCACAATGGCACCATCAAGGAAACACAAGTAGTACAGCAATGGAGTCCAGGTCAGTCGCCGTAGAGCAGGATCTGAGCAGTAGTAAATTTGTTTATGGCTTAATCTTATATTCATCGTCTCTGATTGGGGTTTGGCCGCATTGATAACATTTTCATAAAATTCCTGTAACCTAAATATACAAATACAATTACATTAAGCCGGGCTGAATGATTCGTACGGAGGACTGCTATACTTCTGAGCCCAAGTTGGTGGGTTCGGTCCCTTCGCAGATCAGTTCGATGGTATTTGAAGGTTCATAAAGTCGCTAACCTCCTGTCAGTAGATTTACCGGCAGGTAAAATAACTCCTATGGGCTCAAACTTCCTTCACCTCGGTGTTTCCGAAAACCGTTAGTGCGTTGTAAAACAAATTTTATTATTATTATTATTATTATTATTATTATTATTATTATTATTATTATTATTATTATTATTACCGTATTATTATTATTATTATTATTATTATTATTATTATTATTATTATTATTATTATTATTATTATTATTATTATTATTATTATTATTATTATATTTTATTTCCGGTGAGGCTTGTTAAGGACCACGTGCCAATTTCAAAATCAGTTCTTCGTACTTTGTTGTTTTAACTTCCGTTCCTTCCAATATTCTTTCATCCTTTCGCTATGCTGTTTCCTTCTGTCCTCGGACCACTTCGCACCAGGTTTCTTGTTCAATCTTCCTTGGAATCCTTCCATACTTACTACTCTCTTTCTAAAAGTCTCTCAGTCCATAGTTTCTTCTTCTCATATATTATTTCTTTCTAAATTTTTCTTTACTTCTTGAATCCAGCTAGTTATTGCCTTTTTGTCCCAAAGGTACTTCCAAATCTTTTTTTTAATCTGGAATAATCCATTCTGTAAATGTGTCCAAAAAATTACAATCTCTTTTTCTTATGGTTTCTGTTTTGTTTTCTATGTTCCTTTATATTTCATCGTTAGATCTTAATTTCCATACTTCTGTTGTTTTCACAGGGCCTAATATATTTCCTCATGATTCTCCTTTCTAGTATGTCAAGATTATCTAATCTATAGTTTAGTACCAGGCATTCACTTGCATATAAGCATTCCGATTTCTCCACTGTAATGTAGTGCCTTATTTTAAGATTTTCAGATAGGCACTTTTTGTTATAAACTTATTTGTGATATCATATGCTCTTTCCATCTTGTGTACTCTTTCTTCTACTGCAGATTTGTCTAAACCATTTTCTTGAATTATTTCTCCTAGATATTTGAATTTTGTTACTCTTTCCATTGGATCAATATCTGTTGCCAAACATTTTGGAGCATTCTTGAAATTTGTAATAAATGATGTTTTTTCTACGGAGATTCTCAAACCTGTCTTGTTGGCTATTTCTTCCAAGAGTTTGATTTGTGTTGTTGCACTTGTTAGGTTTTCTGACAATATAGCAAAGTCTCTGTAAATGCTAAGCAATTCATTTCAATGCCTTTGTTTTTCTCCCCAAAGTTACTGGAAAAAAGTTATGTTCTTTAAGCTTTAAATTTCAAATTCTTACAATTTTCTCTAGAACACAATTGAATAGAAGGGGTGACAAACCGTCACCTTGCCGTATTCCTGTAGTATCTTCATAGGTCTTGATATCTCACCCATAAATTTCACCTTTGAAATTGTGTCATCAAGTGTTTCACTTATTAGGTTTGCCAATTTAGTTTTCACTCCAAATTCACGAATTGGTTTATCTATGGTTTCTCTATCAACCGAGTCAAAGGCCTTTTTTAAATCTACAAAAGTCACAACAAGGTCCTTTGAATTCAATATCCTATGGAGAATTATGGATTTTGAGTGAAATATTTGTTCTGAACAAGATCTACCTTTTTGAAATCCAGCTTGATATTCACCCAGTTGCTTGTCAAGTGATGTTTCTACTCTATTCAGCAATATTTTTGAGAATACCTTGTATGCAATTTGCAGAGGAGAGATGCCTCTATAGTTATCAACCTTTCGTTTGTCTCCTTTTTTATACATTCCATTCTTCTGGAATCCTCTTTGTTCTCCAAATATCTTCAAAGATAAACTGCAGCTCTTTCAATGATTTTTGATTGAGACCTTCATTATTATTATTATTATTATTATTATTATTATTATTATTATTATTATTATTATTATTATTATTATTGAGAGGATGACTAGCCGAGGTGGTAAAAGTGTGATCGGTTCATCCGGAAGGACGGGGGTTGGATTTCGCGTCAGAAAATAAAAAAAAAATAGAAAAGAGATTTCCACTTCTAGAGTGATACAAAGCCCTGAGGTTCACTCAGTCTACATCAAAAATGAATACCAGGTCAATTCCTGGGGACAAAAACGGCCGGGCATAGAATTAACCACTCTATCCCAATTAGTACCGAAGTTATGAATACTGAAAGCCTTTACATTCCGCTCCTCAAAGCGCCTTCATGGCCCATATTGCGATTGCTTTTATTTGATTTGTTAAATTATCATTATGGCAGGAGGGTACTCGGAATGAGGTGATCAAGGCTAAGTTAGGAATGAACTCGAGTGATGAAGCTGTACGCATAAACCAGCTTCGGTAGTGGAGACATCTGAAGCGAATGGAGAAGGATAGATTACCTAAGATAATAAAGGACTCCACCATGGAGAGTAAGAGAAGGAGAGGGAGACCATGTTGACGATGGTTAGACTCGCTTTCTAATGATTTAAAGATAACAGACATAGAATTAAACGACGCCATAGAGCTAGTTATAGATAGAGGATTGTAGCGGAACTTAATAAATTCACAGAGGTTTGCAGACTGTGTGCTGAAAGGCATAACTGTCATAATAACGATGGATATATTCATAATTACATTAACATCACACATTTACGAAGGAAATCAATTCATATTCTTGCGCCAATAAATACTACAGCATGTCTACCTCCTGGGCTGAACGCTCAGAGTCGAGGCCTTGTGCTCACAACAGGGTCCCGAGTTCGATTATCGAGCGGGTCGAGTATTATACAGTAGTTGCATCTGCTTAATTCTTCTAAGCTGAGGCTGGATGTTTATGAGTGCTTCAATAGATGTCTTCTCTCTCTCTCTCTCTCTCTCTCTCTCACACACACACACACACACACAGCTCACTACCAACCACCACAGAAACACACAATAGTGAATACATCCTTTCACGGAAGGCAGGGCATCTGACCGTAAAACAAGACCAGGTCCGCAGGCTTGAAGTATTTCATACATGCGACCACTGTAGAGGTAGAGAAAAGTGGCTGCAGAAGGGAAGTAGTAGAAGAAGACGAAGTGGCAGATACTACAGCATGGGATGCCAAAGTCGTGCTGGCGATTCTTGTCAGTGTTTAACGCAAAGCGTTAAGATGTTCTGAAGTTGTGAACGTTTACGTGTAACCAAAAAGATCTTTTTGTTCAAAAGATATATTTTGCCATATATTTACTCTATAATTCGTGTAGTTATTAATAGCATTTTCCTCAGAGTCATTATTTGAGGACAGTACAGAAACGAAATTGACTGAAGTATTTTGCTTATAAAAAGACCACTTGGCGCAACAGACCCGAAGGGCCATGGTCTACCAAGTGACCGCTGCTCAGCCCGAAGGGCTGCAGATTACGAGATGTCGTATGGTCAGCACGACGGATCCTCTCGACCGTTATTTTTGGCTTTCTAGACCGGGGCCGCTATCTCACCGTCAGATAGCTCCTCAATTGTAATAACGTAGGCTGCGTGGACCTCGAACCAGCCCTCAGATGCAGGTAAAAATCCCTGATCTGGCCGCGAATCAAACCCGGGGCCTCCGGGTAAGAGGCAGGCACGCTGCCCCTACACCGCGAGGCCGGCAGTATTCTGTTTCAGTATAAGAAAATGTATTAAGTTGTTCTGCCCAGCCCACCTGGTGCCCATGATCGTTAAGGCGTGATGTCTATATGGTCTGACACTAGCAGCTTTGAATCCTGCTGCTTGATAAAATATTCACCATCAGAATGTTGGGAGGGGATGAGAAGTAGTGGTATACAATTTCTAAACACTAGAGTGATGGTGGTGGTGATTATTGTTTTAAGAGGAAGTACAACTGGGCAACCATCCTCTATATAACACAAATCAGAGGGGAGAATGGAAGGGAACCGACACTTCGAAAAATGAAGATATCGGACAAAGAAAGACAAGGGCCACGAAGGGCGTGAAAATGAAAGACTCCCTAGCCCTCGCAAACCTAATAGCGTCGGGGTCGGAAAAGAACAAGAGTTTACCAAGAGAGGTCGGATAGGATAGATGAAAGTGAGGAGCCTGGTACAAGTAAGTGGAAGCAATGCCAGGACTCAGCTGAGGCCTCGTAGTCGCCAACCCACGCTCCAAAGTTCAGAGCCCCTGAGGCCCCTTTTAGTCGCCTCTTACGACAGGCAGGGGATACCGTGGGTGTTATTCTACCGCTCCCACCCACAGGGGGGTCTAAACACTAGATTGCGGACGAAAAGCTTGGATTAAATTCCAAATCTCTCCGTAGTGCGTATACGGAGTGAGGTCATATGACGTTGTTGATGGCGATTCGTCCGTCGGATGGGGACATAAAACCTTGAGCAAACTCCTTGGTGCTATTCGACAGGAGTAGGCTATATGCTGGTACCGGGTTTCACCATCTCCATTCCTATCACATATCATGTCATTCATTTCACCTCATTAACTCCTATGATGATGTTGACTCAGGAAGGGTATCTTGTAAAAACCCGCTACGAAAATATCATTTCCCTTCATTCCCGACCCCCAAGAAACGTGTCAAGGATTGGACATACACCTTCTTCTTGTGCCGGGTTGAGTGGCTTAAATGGTAGACCGCTGGCTTTCTGAGCAAACGCTGACAGATTACAATAATTCCGGCTCAGTCCAGATGAAAGTACTCAAATACGCTTACATTTTGTTGGTAGATTTACTTCCGCTTGGCAATATATCCGACAAATTTCTTCAACCATTGGTGGCGGTGGTGAAGATTACTGAGAGGAAGTACAACTGGACAGTCATCCTCTATTAACAATAGTCAGAGGAAAAAATAACGAAGGGGTTCGATACTTTGAAAAATGCAGGTATCGGTCAAAGAAAGGCAAGGGCCACGAAGGGAGTGAAAATGAAATACTCTCCGGGCCTCGCAAACTTAATACCGTCAGGGTTGGAAGAGAACAAGAGTTGACCAAGGGAGGCCAGATAGGAAATATGAAAACGAACAGCCTGGCAAAAGTAAGTGGAAGCAATGTCAGACTCTGGGTTCAAATCCACGTCCCCAAACTGAGAGCCCCGGGTTCCCTCTTTAGTGACCTCTTGCAGAGGATACCGTGGATGCATTTCTACCGTTCTCCACCCACAGAAATGATGGTGGTGGTGGTGGTTGGGGTGGTGAATGTTTCCATTTCTACCACCTAAAATTCTGCTGAAGACAGTTGATAAACAGCGTGATAATTAACTGTTTGTCACCTGCTAAAAAATATGAGGTAAAATAGCTACCCGATTGAAATTATTATTATTTTTCTTTGCGTTTAGGCCATCTGTGGACCACGGTGCTTGTGTTCTAGCTGTGTTTTTGTCATCGTCTGCCCCTTTTGGCGTACTGGATTGTGTTCTTAGTGGCCTCTTGAGCCTTCCTGTTGGCCCAGTATTCCTTCATTTTCTCGCTGAATTCTTTCCTGCACTCCTCTGACCAATTCCCGGCTCCTTTGTGGCTAGCTGATGTAAGGGATGTTAGGAAAGGTTTAGTTTTGACCATTAAACGGTATGCATTTCTGTCAGTAATGGCGGCTTGATTAATATTAAGCTCTGCAAGATCTTTGTCCACTTGTTTGGTCCAGGGGAATCCAGTAGCTTTGCCTTTGTTAGCAACCTTGAAGATCTTATGGGATAATCTATTAGGATCCATTCTGTATAGGTGTCCATAGAAAGTCAGACGTTTTCTCCTGATGGCATCTATGAGGTTTTCTTGATGCTGGTAGAGCTCATTGTTGGGGGTTTGTACCATCGCCTTCCATCTGGTAGGATCCTTGGCCCTATTATTCTTCTCAGGAATTTCCGTTCTTGCACTTCCAGGGCTCTCAGTGGTTTTTTTTAAGTTAGGGATAAGCATTCTGCTGCGTAGAGGACTGATGGTCTGACTACTGCATTATTATTATTATTATTATTATTATTATTATTATTATTATTATTATTATTATTATTATTATTATTATTATTATTATTGGTTGGGACCGAGCTCGATAGCTGCAGTCGTTTAAGTGCGGCCAGTGTCCAGTATTCGGGAGATAGTGGGTTCGAACCCCACTGTCGGCAGCCCTGAAGATGGTTTTCCGTAGTTTCCCATTTTCACACCAGGCAAATGCTGGGGCTGTACCTTAATTAAGGCCACGGCCGCTTCCTTCCAACTCCTAGCCCCTTCCTGTCCCATCGTCGCCATAAGACCTACCTGTGTCGGTGCGACGTAAAGCAACTTGTAAAAATTGTATTGGTTGGGAAGGAAGCCATACTTTTCAGCATGGACTCAGTTAAATCATCATCATCATCTGTTTACCCTCCAGGGTCGGTTTTTCCCTCGGACTCAGCGAGGGATCCCACTTCTACCGCCATGAGGGCAGTGTCCTGGAGCTTCAGACTCTTGTTCGCGAGATACAACAGTGGAGAAAGACCAGTACCTCTCCCAGGTGGTGGTGGTGATTGTTGTTTTAAGAGGAAGTACAACTAGGCAACCATCCTCTATATAACACTAATCAGAGGGAAAAATGGAAGGGATCCGACACTTCGAAAAATGAAGGTGTCGGTCAAAGAAAGACAAGGGCCACGAAGGGCGTGAAAGTGAAAGACTCCCTAGCCCTCGCAAACCTAATAGCATCGGGGTCGGAAAAGAACAAGAGGTGACCAAGGGAGGTCGGATAGGATAGATGAAAGTGAGGAGCCTGGCACAAGTAAGTGGAAGCAATGCCAGGACAAAGCTTAGGGCCCCGTGGTCGCCAACCCACGCTCCAAAGTTCAGAGCCCTTGGGGCCCCTTTTAGTCGCCTCTTACGACAGGCAGGGGATACCGTGGGTGTTATTCTACCGCCCCCACCCACAGGGGGAGTACCTCTCCCAGGCGGCCTCGCCTACTATGCTGAACAGGGGCCTTGCGGTGGGATGGGAAGATTGGAAGGGATAGGCAAGGAAGAGGGAAGGAAGCGGCCGTGGCCTTTAGGTACCATCCCGGTGTGGGAAACCACGGAAAACCAATTCCAGGATGGCTGAGGTGGGAATCGAACCCGCCTCTACTCAGTTGACCTCCCGAGGCTGAGTAGACCCCGTTCCAGCCCTCGTACCACTTTTCAAATTTCGTGGCAGAGCCGGGAATTGAACCCGGGCCTCCGGGGGTGGCAGCTAATCACGCTAACCACTACACCACAGAGGCGGACAGTCAGTTAAACGCAACTTAAAAGATTTTCAGTCTGTCGAACACACAAGTTCACTATAAATATTACACTATATAACACACCTGTAAAAAACACTATTAAACAAGGAATAAATATACACACTACAATCAAATTAATTTAATGAATTACTTCCGTTTGGGAATATATCCGACACATTTCTTCAGCATAAATTTCTTTCTTTCTTTCTTTCTTTCTTAACCTGATTACCTCCAGGGTTAGTTTTTCCATCGGACTCAGCGAGGGATCCCACCTCTACAGCCTCAAGGGCAGCGTCCTGGAGCGCGAGTCTTTGGGTCGGGGATACAACTGAGAAGGAGGACCAATACCTCGCCCAGGCGACCTCACCTGCTGTGCTGAATAGGGGCCTTGTTGGGGAATGGGAAGATCGGAAGGGATAGACACATAAGAGGGAAGGAAGTAGCCGTGCCTTAAATTAGGTACCATCCCGGTATTAGGCTGGAGGAGAAGTGGGAAACCATGGAAAACCACTTCGAAGATGGCTGAGGTGGGAATCGAACACTCTCTACTCAGTTGACATTCCGAGGCTGATTGGACCCCGTTCCAGCCCTCGTGCCACTTTTCGAGCCGGGAATCGAACCCGAGCCTACAATGGTGGCAATTAATCTCACTAATCACTACATCACAAAGGCGGACTTCACCACTAATTTATTAATGTAATATTAATAGTGTGTATTTTATTCCTTATTTCATAGTGTGTGTGTGTTTTTACAGGTATGTTATAGTGTAATGTGTAGCCTATAGCGAAATTGTGTGGTCGAAAGATTGAACAGCTTTTAAGTTAAATTCCCCGATTGAATGTATTCTTTTCACCTTATTTCATTTCTTATGTATTCTGATTATTTTTAAGAATAGCGAGTGGTCTTTGGCTGATAAGTAACACACTTGCTAGCGGAGGAACGACCTAAAATGTATTGAACTGTGTGTTTCAGTACCGTGCTCCGCCATATCATATGGTTTACGTCACGAGACACCGGTGGTAGCGAGAGACGTGATCAATTACAGATCGGCTTCCTTTTGCTGATCGTGTTGCTGCTGAATTTACTGTTTCGCAAAACTAAGGGACTATAGCAGTGTTAATACAAGGCAGTGGTTGGCGGTCTTCTAGCGCGGCGGCGGGTACGACAATCAAAGGGTAGGGAACCTTAAGAGGTAATTACATTACGTACACATCAAATATTCCGCGCCGTCATAAATTGACTAAAAACATCACACGAACAACAGTCATCAAGCTAAAAGAGCATTAGTCCGGCGCCGCTGCCTGGAGGTGGACATACAGACTTACCGAGCAGCTGGGCGAATTTGCTTAGCCTGCTTTACGACGAATTTAAGACTCGGTGGTGGTGGTGGTAATTGTTTTAAGAGGAAGTAGAATTTGGTAACCATCGCCTTTTTGTTTTCGTGTGTGTGTTATGTCGCACCGACACAGGCAGTTCTTATGGGATAGGACCGTGACCGAATCCTTTCATATTAAGGTACAGCCCCAGCATTTGACTGGTGAGAAAATGGGGAAATCGCGGAAAACTACCTTCAGAGCTACCGATAGTGGGGTTTGAACACACCACCTCCCGAATGCAAGCTAATATCTCCGTGACCCAAACCGCACGGCCAACTTGATCCGTATTACTGTCTCCTCTTATCGAACTAAATGTAAAAATAAAGAAGAAAAAACTTAAATTACATATTCAACAAATCGATGCTCGATATGAAGTACGACTCACAATTAAACCGACGATGTTCAGTGCGACACAGGACGGGCTGTAATGATCGTAGGAGTCTGACATGTTAACTAAACAATGCGCTCGCGAATTATGCCACAACAATTATTAGTTCCAAGTCTTGCCACCAGGCGAAAATATGGCGCTATAAGCAGTCAGAACGTGCATTTTTTTTCGTAACTGTGACGTCAGGTTGTTCTTCCGGTGGAATTGCGTTGTGTCAAATCCTTGGTTGTTGCAGGAACAATCACTGCATTCAGCTTACGCCACTGATGTGGTTTTACAACTTCCTTCATTCATGGTCCGTTTTTCTTTGAGGAGATGACCCCTTGTGGGCCTGTTAGGTTTACAGTGACATTTGCACGTTATAAGTACCTCCTTTTGCAACATGTTATTCCAGGATTAGAAGAACGCAACTCATTCAAGATGAGGCGACACCACATGTCGCTCACTAGGTGAAAGATTTGCTGCGAGAAACCTTCAGTACCTCATCCCCCAACCTCAACCCATGTGACTCCTGGTTGTGGGGATATTTGAAGGAGGGGTGATGGTGGTGATTACTGTTTTAAGAGGAAGAACAACCAGGCAACCAATCTCTATATAACACTAATCAAATAGAAAAATTGGGAGGGATCCGACTCTTCGAAAAATGAAGGTATCGGCCAAAGAAAGACAAGGGCCATGAAGGGCGTGGATATGAAAGACTCCCGAGGCCTCGAGTGCTCTAATACCGTCGGGGTTGGAAAAGAGGTCGGATTTGATAGATGAAAGGAGCCTGGCTCGCTCCATAGTTCAGAGCCCCTGGGGCCCCTCTAAGTCGCCTCTTACGACAGGCAGGGGATACCGTGGTTGTTATGCTACAGCCCCCACCCACAGGGGGTCCAGATGGCAGATTCCCTATCAGTTGTTCAACCAGTCTTTTAAAATCCCGGAATCCACTCTGGACTGATACACTCCCATGAAAAATTCAGTGTTACTGCACAATGGAGACAGCGATGTGAACAATGTCCACCCACAACGCCTTTATAATTAAGGACCCAACGAAGAAAGTGGCAGGTTTCGATCTTCTTCGACATGAGTGGTCAAAACTCAACCGTTTCAGAACAGGCCACGTCAGGTGTCGATATATGATGAAAAAGCGGGGATATTGTGAAAGTGCTGCGTATGAGTGTGGTGCTGAGAAGCAGACATCGCTTCATGTTGATGAGGTGGTGGTGGTGGTGGTGATTATTGTTTTAAGAGGAAGTACAACTGGGCAACCATCCTCTATATAACACTAATCAGAAGGAAAATTGGAAGGGATCCGACACTTCGAAAAATGAAGATATCGGCCAAAGGAAGACAAGGGCCACGAAGGGCGTGAAAATGAAAGACTCCCTAGCCCTCGCAAACCTAATAGCGCGGGGTCGGAAAAGAACAAGAGTTGACCAAGGGAGGTCGGATAGGATAGATGAAAGTGAGGAGCCTGGCACAAGTAAGTGGAAGCAATGCCAGGACTCAGCTGAGGGCCCCGTGGTTGCCAACCCACGCTCCAAAGTTCAGAGCCCCTGAGGCACCTTTTAGTCGCCTCTTACGACAGGCAAGGGATACCGTGGGTGTTATTCTACGGCTCCCACCCACAGTGGGACTTCATGTTGGTGAGAGCTGTCCACCGGGCGAGTTGGCCGTGCGCGTAGAGGCGCGCGCCTGTGAGCTTGCATCCGGGAGATAGTAGGTTCGAATCCCACTATCGGCAGCCCTGAAAATGGTTTTCTGTGGTTTCCCATTTTCACACCAGGCAAATGCTGGGGCTGTACCTTAATTAAGGCCACGGCCGCTTCCTTCCAACTCCTAGGCCTTTCCTATCCCATCGTCGCCATAAGACCTATCTGTGTCGGTGCGACAGAAAGCCCCTAGCAAAAAAAAAAAAAAAAAAAAAAAAGAGAGAGAGCTGTCCACTGTCTGCATCTAATGGACGGTTTACGGGGACTCCGTATGAATTGACACTCAAAGTGCAGTGGACTGGATGTCGAGCTGCACATTCTAGTTTAATTACTCCTCTATTTAACTTATATGTTCATTGTATATTTTTTTCACATTATGCTTGTAAATGCCAAACGATAATAATAATAATTAGTATTTTCTTAAAAGTTTTCAAAGAACTTGGAAATTTATCGAGCGTCACTCTTTGCAAATTATTCCGAACCCTCATTCTTCTTCCTATAAGCGAATATTTGCCCCAATTTTTCCTCTTGAATTTTAATTTTATCTTCATTTTACGATAAAAACGATAAATTCGTGTCCTCATCCTGAGGTGGTGCAGCTCTTTTCAGGCACACCCCCGTTGGAGGTGAGCTGCGCTTACCATTTCAACCATATACCAGCCCTCCGGCGATTCCTAAATTTCTGGCAATACCGGGAATCGAATCCGGACCCCTGAGGACGGCAGCTATTAGTGCTAACCGTTACGCTACGGAGGCGGAATTCATTTTACGATCATTCCTCTCTTTAAAAATCTACATTCAAGCTTGTTCGTCTACTAATGCCATTCACGCCATCTCTCCACTGACAGCTCGAAACATACCGGTTAGTCGAGCAGCTCGTCTCCTTATTCCAAGTCTTCCTAGCCCAAATTTTGCAACATTTTCGTAACATTACTCTTTTGTTGGCAATCAACCAGAACAAATCGTGCTACTATCATTTGGATCTTTCCCATTTCTCAAAGCAAATACTCCTCCCGCACATTCAAACAGTACTCTAACTGAAGAGGGTCTGTTCAAGAGGCGCCATTTCTACCCTAAGAAAATTGTGGAAAAACGCATGGAAACGTATAGTAAAATGCACACGGACCGAGTTCGATAGCTGCAGTATCCAGTATTCGGGAGATAGTGGGTTCGAACTCCACTGTCGGTAGCCCTGAAGATGATTTTCCGTTGTTTCCCATTTTCACACCAGGCAAATGCTGGGGATGTACCTAAATTAAGGCCACGGCCACGGCCACTTCCTTTCCACCCCTAGCCCCTTTCATTACCATCGTCGCCATAAGACCTAGCTGTATTAGTGCGACGTAAAGCAAATGTAAAAAAGGCACATGGAACGTACCCTTGATCGGGTATGGTACTACTTTTAAGGAATTACATCTTTCTGGTCTGGATTGCTCCATGACAATCGAGAGTATACAACTACTGCAATGCATGTGGACGAAACACACACACACACACACACACACACACACACACACACACACACACACACACACACACACACACACACACACACACACACACACACACACACACACATGAAATTGGAAATAGCACCTGGACACTCCTCAATTGTGTTCTTACTAGTGACTTACACGCCCTCTCCTTTGCATCCTTATTGCAACCTCTAAATATCCTCACAATGATATGAAGAGATCTGACATCCTTATGTACATCCTCGTTAATGTGATCACCCAAAGGGAGATCATTCCGTTGGTACTTACAGTAATCCCCATAAGGTACTTCCCCTCCATCACCACAATAATTAAAAATGAGACGACTTTGTAAACTAACAATTTGACTAAAGTTGGGGTAGTAGTAAAACTTTGTATCATCCTTTGCTCCAAAAAAAAAAAAAAAAAAAAAAAAAAAAAAAAAAAAAAAAAAAAAAGTTCGTATCCAACAACGAGAGAGTATCCCTACCGTCTGCTGCAGGGATCCTACCTCGTGATCCCCACCGGGCTCAGCAGATCGGGTGCACGGAAGTCGTGGCTAAATTTGAATAACACTCATGTCAGTAATTAGGATATTATTATTAGGAAGCACATCACTGCGTGTTCGTGATGATAATTCTTCTTTAGCGTGAAAAGCGCTTCAGGCTCAGAGCTTCAGTTGTTCTTTCAGTACACGGATCTAAAGTAGTCGTGATACTGATCATAAAGCCACATAAGGGAAACATTCTATTTACCGACTAGCAAATCTCTTAATCTGAAATATATAACATAGAATAATAAAGTCAAAATATATGTTTCGGGCAATCGCTTAACCCTACAACGGGCCCATATACTCCTTACAGTAAAAATGTGTTCTTTCTGGCGCAGTTCGGATCCAGAATATTCCAAAAACAGTGCCAGATTAAGGTATTTGGGGGCCCTGGGCTACTTAAAAATGTGGCCCCTTCTTCGTAACATCATAAGAATAGCATACTGAAGTCGTTATAGAACTACTTCCACTTAAATTGATGAATAGGGAAGTGTTGAAATAGACCACTATTTTTCTCTATTTTTCATGTTAATATTTCATAATGCCAAAACATATTTTACATTCGTCTCATCATCATTATCAAATAGACATACAAAACAGAACTTACTACGATCTCATTTACCGAGCTCGATAGCAGCAATCACTTAAGTGCGGCCAGTATCCAGTATTCGGGAGATAGTGGGTTCGAACCCCACTGTCGCCAGCCCTGAAGATGGTTTTCCGTGGTTTCCAATTTTAATACCAGGCAATGCTGGGGCTGTACCTTAATTAAGGCCACGGCCGCTTCCTTCCCACTCCTAGCCCTTCCGTGTCCCATCGTCGCCATAAGACATATCTGTGTCAGTGCGACGTAAAGCAACTTGCAAAATGTACGATCTCACTCCCATTATCTTACTGTCATTACATGAATTTAAAATCTAAAATTTAAAACTAAATCAATATGTAAAAAGCTACCACAAGTGGTATTATGAGATAACTTGTAAAAAACAATAGTACAAGCCATAATACTACAATGTCCTTCGTTATATCATTGGCAAACTCATTCCTGTCTGCAGTAAAGTATCGATTGTCCGAATGTCGATCAATAGAAATATCGGCTAACAGAAAGTGTCCCAGTCAGCAAGTTCAAATATCTGCGTTATGTATATCCGCAAATGCCGTGACAAAGTAAAGTTTTCTCCTTCCTACGTTAGCAGCCTCGCATCCCAAAATATAGAAATATCGTTAAAATATGTTATAATCGCAATCTAGGTCCATTTCAGACAGTTGTAACACTTTTCATCCAAAGCTTACCTTTTTACTCCGACGTAGTTAACAATACTGCCGTTGCCGTCAGCGGCGCATGAATCTTCGTCCCCTGTCCTCTCCAGCTCGCCTACTAGACCTCTTCACCCCTTCGCCTCTCTGCCCGTACTCGCAAGCTGCCAGATTTAAATTTTCGTCATCAATAAACTTTACAATAATTACAGCGCGTAAGTAGCGAAGATTCGCGTCTCCGGACGGTAATTGATTCTAGCAGTGATGAAATACTAACGCGGACAGCTGATAAGAAGGAAGGATGAGTGCGTGTTCGATATTTTATGAGCGTAAATATTCATATACATGCACGGGGGAGGAGCAGCAAGCCTTTTTATACAATTTCAGGTTCGGCCAAGGGTATGGGCCCCTTGGCACGCGGGGCCCGGGGCTGCAGCCCCTTTAGCACCCCCCCCCCCCCTTAATCCGGCCCTGTCCAGAAACTCATTTTTAACAAAAACCTCTAAAAATCAATATACTTATGTGCCAGCCCTCTGTCTGTAGTGCCCGTTCGGAATTTCTTGGAAGGCTCGAATGAGTTAGCTGGGACCTCCCAGTGGCTCGGTGGCTTAGTGATGTTGTTTTATTTCTCGTAGATCTCCTGGAAGGCGCAAGCACAGTGGTCTCCTTTCGGCCGCATTCCGAAAAGTGTGGAACTACATCACCGTGGATACAAAACATGCTTGCCCTGGGGCTCCGTTTAGTCGCCTGTTACTACGATAGGCAGGAGATACCATAGACGTAATTCCACCTCCCACTCTCACCCACAGGCGGAGAACAAACGTTGTCCGAGGGAGGTCGGATATCAAAGATGAAAGCCCAAACCAAACCAAACCAAACCAAACCAAACCAAACCAAACCAAACCAAACCAAACCAAACCAAACCAAACCAAACCAAACCAAACCAAACCAAACCAAAACCCATGGTGGTGGTGGTGGTGGTGGTGTTGGTGATTTAACACTAATCAGAGGGAAAAATGGAAAGGGGTCAACACTTCGAAAAATGAAGATAACGGTCAAAGGAAGACAAGGGCCACGAAGGGCGCGAAAAATAAAGACTCCCTAGCCCTCGCAAACCTAATAGCGTCGAGGTCAGAAAAGAACAAGAGTTGACCAAAAATGGTCGGATAGGACAGATGAAAGATGGTGGTGATTATTGTTTTAAGAGGAAGTACAACTAGGCAACTATCCTCTATAACACTAATCAGAGGGAAAAATGGAAGGGATCCGACACTTCGAAAAATGAAGGTGTCGGCCAAAGGAAGGCAAGGACCACGAAAGGCGTGAAAATGAAAGACCCCCTAGTCCTCGCAAACCTAATAGCGTCGGGGTAGGAAAAGACCAAGAGTTGACCAAGGGAGGTCGGATAGGATAGATGAAAGTGAGGAGCCTGGCACAAGTAAGTGGAAGCAATGCCAGGACTCAGCTGAAGGCCCCGTGGTCGCCAACCCACGCTCCAAAGTTCAGAGCCCCTGAGGCCCCTTTTAGTCGCCTCTTACGACAGGCAGGGGATACCGTGGGTGTTATCCTACCGCCTCCACCGACAGGAGGTAGAGGCCCGTCACTTCGAAAAGCGAAGGTATCGCTAAAAGAGAGCAAGGGCTACGAAGGGTATGCCTTTTGCTGGTGGTTTAACGTCGCACTAACACGTCGAAGTTTATCGGCGATGCAGGGACGGGAAAGGGCTGCCGTGGCCTTAATTAAGGTACAGCTTCAGCATTTTCCTGGTGTGAAAATGGGAATCCATGGAAAACCATCTTCAGGGCTGATGACGGTGAGATTCGAACCCACTATCTCACGAATGCAAGCTCACAGCTATGCGACTCTAACCGCATGGCCAACCCGCTCGGAATGAAGGATATGAACATTTAAGTCTCCCTAGGCTTTGCCAACCTAATACCGTCGAGGTCGGAGAAGATCAAGAGTTAACCAAAGGAGGTGTTGGTTGTGGTGATTTTTTTAAAGAAGTGGTGGTGGTGGTGCTGGTGGTGGTGGTGTTGATTATTATTATTATTTTAAGAGGAAGTACAACTGGGCAACCATCCTAATCAGAGGGAAAATGGAAGAGCTGACCAAGGGAGGTCGCATTATAAATAAAAAAGGCGAGGGTCTTAACACAAGTAAGTGGAAACAACGCCAGACTCAGCTCCCTGGGTGCCAACCCACGTTGATATGTTCAGAGCACTGTTGCCTCGTTTAGTCGCCTCTCACAATGTGCAGGTGGTGGTGGTGATTATTGTCTTAAGAGGAAGTACAACTAGACAACCGTCCTTTATATAACACTAATCAGAGGGAAAAAATGGAAGGGAACCGACACTTCGGAAAATGAAGACATCGGCCAAAGGAAGACAAGGGCCGCGAAGGGCGTGAAAATGAAAGACTCCCTCGCCCTCGCAAACCTAATAGCGTCGGGGTCGGAAAAGAACAAGAGTTGACCAAGGGAGGTCGGATAGGATAGAGGAAAATGAGGAGCCTGGCAGAAGTACGTGGAAGCAATGCCAGGACTCAGCTGAGAGCCCCGTGGTCGCCAACCCACGCTCCCAAGTTAAGAGCCCCTGAGGCCCCTTTTAGTCGTCTCTTACGACAGGCAGGGTATATCGTGGGTGTTATCTACCGCCCCCACCCGCAGGGGGGTCTGAGATGAAATTTCACCTCACCATCGACCGGGATTCGAAACTCAGCCTTCTGGGTGGGAAGTCAATCAACAGTTGTCGATTATTATCACGGAAATAGGGCTATGATTTTTGGTTTGGTTCTCCTCTTAGTCACCTGTTACGACAGCCATAATATAGCTCAACGGGCACACAGACTCTGGGGGCTAAATCAACGGTATTGCTCCTCGGGCCTACATAGCGGTAACACTCAGTATAAACTAGAATTGTGTAGATTTTAGAACGGATATCCAGCGGCCTAAGACAGTAGCTGGTTACTATGTAATGAAATCATTATGAGCTGCTGGCGTGTGATGGATTACTCCTCGTTTAGCGTACATTGTTCACGCTTCCACCACATAATATACCCGAGGCACGAACAACGTGCTTGCCCCCCTGGTGTGCTTTTCCTTATATTCCAATAACTGAATATTCCCTCCATTGAAAATATAACTTTTCTTGTTTTTTATTCTTAACCCCATTCTGAAAAAAAAAAGAATACCCATGTAATGTTCTGAGCACGCTATGGACCTTAATTTCTCTTCGATTGATTTCGACAGCTTGATAGGCCATTATTAAATGGATATGGAAATAATGATTTCTTTGATCCCTGCGGCCAACCATCGTTATAAAACACGCTATAGCGGACAGTCCAGCTGACGATGTTCCCATAATATTTCCAATATACAGAGGAGTTTCTTCTCTATGGCAGAAAGTAAGAAGGTAATTTGAGAGATGGTAAAGAAGATAACAAAGCCCAGCAGGTATATAGTCCAATTCACTATCGTTTTTGAACTACATGTGTATTGCTGGTAAGACAGCAATTGAGTATCCATCCTGCATCTGGTTTGGGTTGCCACTTTAGCAACTATACGGCGAGATCTGGCCATTTCGAGTATTACGCTAGTCACAAATTTTCGAAAATTTTCGAAATAACCGGCAAAATGTCTAATTTTGACCAATTAATTTTCCTGACTTGGCCATTTCCAGCCGTATTTAATTAGGACGTTCTTATTGTGATTTTGAATGTAGGTACAATTTTTTTATTGTTAGTTTGGAAATTTTGTAAAATAATTTTCTTATTAATCATTTTAAAAAACATTCCTGTTTCACAAATAACCGTCAACATTTCTGATTCGTATTCTTTCACGTGTTCGTCTCTCTTATCTGCATGGCATATCTTGGTTACTCAGTTGGTAATGCGATGAAAAATTCCAACTTATTACATGACACCACGGTGAATTTAAGAGTGTGAATTTAATAAATAAATAAATAAATAAATAAATAAATAAATAAATAAATAAATAAATAAATAAATAAATAAATAAATAAATAAATAAATTTAAAATGGATTGCCTGAAAACATCGAAATCCTCTGAAAAATGTCACATGTAGGTGTGATGAAGTATTAAACCCGGTTTAAAAAACAAACATATACTCAACACCAGGATTTAAAAAGGAACATTGACACAACTGAAAATCAGTGCACGAATATAAGTTTCCAGGAGTGGGTAAAGAGGTCCTCTAGCACTGAATTCTGGTTAGAATTTAATCAGTATAAAGATGGTCCAGTACCTAATTATAGGATTGGTCTCATTTGGTTTTTCAGCTTTAATTTTGCTTCATTCAAATGCAGAACTAGCGTGAATTGAGTCAGGTTAATATCGTTAACAAGAAAGAAGACGGAAGGTTTGGAGTAAGCCGTATGTAAAAATATTCTTTACATATGAGGTCCCATCTGAAGTTCTTCGATATGTTGGAATAAGTAGTGCAGCTTACACTTTTGAGGATAATCAGCGGACACCACAAGTGATTCTAGATAGGGTATAGTTGGGGAGAGATGAGTATGATTATGCATATATTTTGTTGGGTGAATTCAGTACCATTTAAAACAAATTAATCATTCGTTTAATTTTTCTCCTGCTCCCTTGGCTGTTACACTTCTATTTAAGCATTTCTGGCCATTTTGGGAATCAGATTTAGCTACTTTTCACCAGCAACACTGCATCTGATGACTCTACAGAAACTGCCAGTCTTTAGCAACACTCATGACATACACAATTTAAGTGTTTGTGTGAATAGTGGGTGCGTACGAGACCTTTCCCTTTCTGCAATCTGCGATCAAACTGTTGATGAGGCGCCTCTTGTGACAGGGTTTACGCTGGGCCGGGCGAGAAACAATCCCTGCTGTTGTTCGAAGTGACTTCCGAAGTGACAGTAGAGGCAACACAGCACAATCCGCGTTCTCCTCCAACTTTAATGAACTGTAATTAACAAAACAAACAGTAGTAGTATATTGGACCATACTCCTTGACTTACTATCAGGCCCGGATCTATGGATCACAAATTTCTGCGTTGTGCCTGGGGTGGTCTTGGCGCCGGAGACGGGGGGGGGGGGGCTTACGGATTTTATAGGGACTGATTTTCCGGATGGCAGACGTAGATTGGTAATTCTGAAGTTTATATGGATTGTTTTGCGAGAGTTTCGTTTCTTTTCCTGGACGACAGGCCATAAGCTCTCCATTCTGGTTGTGAAGTAAACTCTACGTTGCGTAATATGTCTTTTCCTTCCTCCTCTATGAAATTTAATGTAGTATGCGTTAGAAATAAGAGTGTAGGCGTGTAATGCAACAGGAGGGAAACAACTGGAGCAGTCAAAAGACGGACAACACGATTGCGGGATTCAGAAATGCAAAGTCTCAACAAGAAGGTAACGAACTTGACAGGGCTGTATAAAAATATTACTTTTGCCTTTAGAAGGGAGTGTATTTAGTTCACGTAGAATATTTCCTGATTATTTATTCTTGTGGATAAATATTTTTTTAACTTTCTCTAAATTTTGGATTAACATAAACCCTGATTAATTTATTTGATATTTCGATTATTCGGCAATTCAAAACATATTCTTCTAGTGTAATTTATAAATGTTCGCAGGGTCAAATATTAGACCATACTCTATATATCACTAATCAGAGAGAAAAAATGGAAGGGATCCAGTACTTCAAAAAATGAAGGTATTGGGCAAAGGAAGACAAGGGCCACGAAGGGCATGAAAATGAAAGACTCCGTAGGCCTCGCAACCTAATAGCGTCGGGGTCTGAAAAGAACAAGAGTTGACCAAAGGAGGTCGGATATGATAGATGGAAGTGAGGAGCCTGGCATAAGTAAGTGGAAGCATTGCAAGGACTCAGCCAAGAGCCTTGTGGTCGCCAATCCACGCTCCAAAGTTCAGAGCCTTTGGAGCTCCTTTTAGTCGCCTCGTACGACAGGCAGGGGGTACCGTAGGTGTTATTCTACCGCCCCCACCCACTGGGGGGACTCAGCAAGGGCCCCGTGGTTGCCAAACCAAGCTCCTAAGTTAAGAGCAACTGAGGCCCTTATTGGTCGCCTCTTGCGACAGGCAGGGGATACCGTGGGTGTTATTCTAACGCCCCCACCCCCAGGTGGATGATTCTAGGTGGAAAACAACATTTCATTCTAAATTCTGCAAGTACTGTTTTTTAACAAACATGAAATTCCTTTTTTAATTATGTTAATCTAAAAATATATAATATCTGAAAGACATACATTTCTGCACTGTATGCTGCATACCACCAGAATGTTGCATTAGAAAACAATATATTCCTTCATTAAAATGTGATTAAAACTATGAATTTGGATGACGTTTTTACATCCTTTTTGCCATTTGTAGGTTTTTTGATATTTTTAGATCTTTTTAAACATCTTTTTTTAGGCAATTTATAGGTAGTCAACTTCCGGGCGCCAGTGATGACATTGGAGAGAAATCTTTGCCAGAATAACGTGCAGGAATCTGCGTATCATTTCCTGAGTGAGAGTTTCGCTCTTGGTTTGTGCTCCCTGGAAATGACCTTCATTTGAAGTTGAGGTCTCAGGTAGAAGCTTCTCTCGCCTAGGCCATGTGATTAACATTTTCATGGCCGCCCCCTTCGGAGCACCGAAATTACTTTCCAGTGTAGCCAAATGTAGCTGTTTTGTTTGAGAGGTAACGGAGATATGTCTCATATCGTACAATTAACGACGAAATCTACTACCTGTAATGCATAACGAAATATGAAGTTATTTTTAAATACATTCTAATTTACTCAAAAATCATTCTAAGGGAGCGATTATCACACGGTGCTGATTATAATTGTCCTCGACATTATAACGTCTATCAAAAAATATTAAACCTTGTACAAAATATCTGCAATTCTTGAACAATGGTGGGGGTGATTATTGTTTTAAGAGGAAGAAAAACTACGCAGCAATCCTCTATATAACACTAATCTTTTTTTTTTTTTGTTTTGCTATTTGCTTTACCTCGCACCGACACAGATAGGTCTTATGGCGACGATGGGATGGGAAAGGCCTAGGAAGTGGAAGGAAGCGGCCGTGGCCTTAATTAAGGTACAGTCCCGGCATTTGCCTGGTGTGAAAATGGGAAACCACGGAAAACCATCTTCAGGGCTGCCGACAGTGGGGCTCGAACCCACGATCTCCAATTACTGGATACTGGCCGTACTTAAGCGACTGCAGCTATCGAGCTCGGTATAACACTAATCAGAGAGAAAAAATGGAAGGGGTCCGACACTTCGAAAATGAAGGTATTGGCCAAAGGAAGACAAGGGCCAAGAAGGGCGTGAAAGTGAAGGACTCTCAACCTAATACCTTCGGGGTCGAAGAAGAACAAGACTTCTTTTAAAGAGAAAGTCCAACTGGGCAACCATCATCTATATAACACCAATCAGAGAGAACTAATGGAAGGGGTCCGACACTTCGAAAAATGAAGGTATCGGCCAAAGGAAGACAAGGGCCACGAAGGGCGTGAAAATGAAAGACTCCCTAGGCAACCATACGTAATACCGTCAGGGTCTGAAAAGGACAAGAGTTGACAAAGGGAGGTCGAATAGGATAGGTGGAAGCGATGAGCCTGGCACAACTCCCCACTCACAGGGGGACGAAAAACACAAATATCGGCCAAAGAAAGACAAGGGCCACGAAGGGCGTGAAAATGAAAGACTCCGTAGCCGTCGCAACGTAATAGCGTGGGATGCGTAATAGTGGAGAGTGAGGGAGTGGCGATGGTGATTATTGTTTTCAGAGGAAGTACAACTAGACAACCATCCTCTATATAACACTAATCAGAGGTAAAAATGGAAGGGATCCGGCACTTCGAAAAATGAAGATATCGGCCAAAGGAAGGCAAGGTCACGAAGGGCGTGAAAATGAGACTCCCTAGCCCTCGCAAACCTAATAGCGTCGAGGTCGGAGAAGAACAAGAGTTGACCAAGAGAGGTCGAATAGGATAGATGAAAGTGAGAAGCCTGGCACAAATACGAAGAAGCAATGCCAGGACTCAGCTAAGGGACCCGTGGTCGCCAACCCACGCTACAAAGTTCAGAGCCACTGGGTCCACTTTTAGTCGCCTCTTACGACAGGCAGGGGATACCGTGGGTGTTATTCTTCCGCCCCTACCCACAAGGGGTTCGAGGGCTCTAATACCGCCGGGGTCGGAAAAGAACAAGAATTGATCAAGGGAGGTCGGATAGCATAGACGAAAGCGAGGAGCATGGCACAAGTAAGTGGAAGCAATGCCAGGACTCAGCTGAGGGCCCCGTGGTGGCCAACCCAAGCTCCCCAAATAAAGAGCCCCTTCGTCCCTTTTTAGTCGCCTTTTATGACATGCGGGGGATACAGTGCTTGTTATTATACTGATGCCATCCACAGTGGGAGAAGAGACGGGTACAAATAAGTTGAAGAAATGCTAGATTGAGGTAGAAGCCCCTTAGTTGCCAGCACCCTGCTGCTGCTGATCAATGTTTTAAGGGGAAGTACAAGTGGGCAACCATCCTCTCTTAACACTAATCATAGGAAAGTGGTCTGACCTTTGGAAATGATCACGATGGTTGGTGGTAAATTGAATGATTCCCTCTGTTTTATGGTCTTACGAATCAGACGCTGACAAAGAAAAAGTTTCGGGGAAAAATGAATGCGAGTTGACTAGCACAAGCAAATGGAAGCAATGCCAGACTCAGTGGGGGAACTTGTGGTCGCCTTCACACGATGTTGGGGGTTACCCACTTCCAGGTTCCTCTTATGTCAGGCAGGAGGTACCTACTTGATCAAGGGAGGTTGAATAGGAAATATGAAAGTTGTGAATCTGGCAGAAGTGGTAGTAATGGCAGGTCCTGTGGTTGTCAACCGACGGTCTACCGGGCGAGTTGGCCGTGCGCGTAGAGGCGCGCGGCTGTGAGCTTGCATCCGGGAGATAGTAGGTTCGAATCCCACTATCGGCAGCCCTGAAAATGGTTTTCCGTGGTTTCCCATTTTCACACCAGGCAAATGCTGGGGCTGTACCTTAATTAAGGCCACGGCCGCTTCCTTCCAACTCCTAGGCCTTTCCTATCCCATCGTCGCCATAAGACCTATCTGTGTCGGCGCGACGTAAAGCCCCTAGCAAAAAAAAAAAAAAAACCGACGGTCTGATGTTGAGAGCTTCTGAGGGCACCCCTGTAAGTCGCTTTTTTTACAGGCGGAGGATACTACGGATGCATTTTACGTTCCCTCTCCTAGGAATAAAGGAAGTCTTTACCAATTCGCCATTCAAGTAAATGACATACCTACATTAAAACTCATGTCTCTTTCCTCCACTGTTAAAATGTATGAAAATATTTCTTCATACTCTTTATGATAACGTTTGCTTTTGCAACTGAAGAGTATAGTACCGTTAGTGCACCTGGCTTCAGCCAAGCTTCGAACTCACTAATCCGCCCCTGATAAGGATAAGCTCCACCCTCTCCCACCACCAAGCGGAGTCAAGCTCGGTGATTTCATAGCTCTGAAGAAGAGAAGCAGTAAGCCGTATATTTTGAACGAGAGAGGATAATCTCGGGACAAGCGAACGTTGGGGGAGTTTGGTGGATATAATGAAGGCTTGCTAAAGTGATTGCTCGTCAGCGGAGTGAGATGAATGAGGATCAAGATTGGTTGTCATGGATATGCTTGTAAGTTAGCGATTGTTCAGACTAGTGCAATAATTGAAATTACCTGCTGCTCCCACGGATCTATCGGCTAAACCCCCAGCTCCCCATCCCCAAAATATGAACTCGTTATTGGTGAAAAAGTGCTAGCGGCTATATGTAAACAGAGAGGGTGATTGGAGTGTAACTCAATAACAGCGACGATGGTTGTGCGTGGTTTTTGAATACTCAGGGTAGTTTTTATCCTGAAACTCAACTATTTCCTGTCAAGTAGGGAAACAAAACTTGGTGGTGGTGGTGATTATTATTTTGAGAGAAAGTACAACTACTGCCGGAATTTTTATTGTGGACACTCGAGTCTAGGCTTCAATGACAAATGAATCGATAGGCATATTTCAAAGTGAGTTACGAACCAATATTTTCCTTGTTTAAATCTGCATTAGGGTGTACAACACAATTTGTTTTTGAAGTTCATTAATTATTTCGATTTCACCACCCCGCCTGCTGTTAATCGCACGGTTCAGACCTCAAGACCTCCTATCAATACTACTCTTCATAAATTCAGTACTACACTATTTGCTTACAGTGGTTGTAGTTTCTGATAAGCGTGACTGAGTGCTTCAAAACAAACCCAAGTCTGTTGTTGTACGTTCATCCTGGGATGAGAAAGAGTTGCTGTAGAAAAATTATAAGAATTTCTTTTGGTGTGGTTGAAGAATTGTAGCTAGAGTAAAACACTAAGAATGTTTGTGGTTATATAACATATAAAAATTCCATTACCAACGGACAAGTACTTTTCCATATATATATTCCTAAGTGAGTGGTTCTTAGAGAAGAGGCCAAAAACCCGGCCAATATTTACTACAACCGCAAATAAAAAAAATAACTAATGAACTTAAAAAAAACAGAGTGTCTTATACAATCTAACGCAGAATAAAACAAAGAAAATTTATACTAATATAATAAAGCTGAATTTTTTGTTTGTTTGTTTGTTTGTTTGTTTGTTTGTTTAAACGCGCTAATCTCTAGAACTATCAGTCGGATTTGAAAAAAAATTCTTTTTGCATACTGTATGATAGCCAGATTCATGAGGAATAGTACAGGCTATCTGGCATTAGGCTAAACTTCACAGCTAGCCTTAAATAATGATTTTTGTTAAGAAAGTAGGTGAAAACGCACTTCCGAACTGCTTTATCCGCATGCGCTGACGTTATGTTTAGTCATACCTAAATACAATGTTCTACGAAATGATCTCTAGTTAGTCCGACTCGTTGGCTGAACGGTCAGCGTACTGGCCTTCGGTTCAGAGGGTCCCTGGTTCGACTCCCGGCCGGGTCGGGGATTTTAACCTTAATTGGTTAATTACAATGGCACGGGGGCTGGGTGTATGTGTTGTCTTCATCATCATTTCATCCTCATCACGACGCGCATGTCGCCTAAGGGAGTCAAATAGAAAGACCTGCACCTGGCGAGCCGAACCCATCCTGGGATATCCCGGCACTAAAAGCCTTACGACATTTCATTTCATCTATAGTTAGGTACACTATTGTCAAATTTTCATATAGAAGATATTATAATTGTCCGCCTCTGTGGTGTAGTAGTTAGTTGCCACCCCCGGCGGCCCGGGTTCGATTCCAGGCTCTGCCACAAAATTTGGAAAGTGGTACGAGGGCTGGAACGGGCTCTACTCAGCCTAGGGAGGTCAAATGAGTAGAGGTGGTTTCGATTACCACCATAGCCATCCTGAAAGTGGTTTTCCGTGGTTTCCCGCTTCTCCTAGAGGCAAATGCCGGGATGGTACCTAACTTAAGACCACGGCCGCTTCCTTCCCTCTTCCTTGTCTATCCCTTCCAATCCTCCCATCTCCACACAAGGCCCTTTTTCAGCATAGCAGGTGCGGCCGTCTGGGCGAGGTGCTTGTCATCCTCCCCAGGTGTAACCCCGACCAAATGTCTCAAGCTGCAGGACACTGCCCTTGAGGCGGTAGAGGCGGGATCCCTCGCTGAATCCGAGGGAAAAACCAATCCTCGAGGGTAAACCGTTTAAGAAGAAGAAGAGGAAGAAGATATTATTATTATTATTATTATTATTATTATTATTATTATTATTATTATTATTATTATTATTATTATTATTATTACAACTTTTCCTCACACCTATATGGGTTCGCGGGAGCGGACATGTGGTCTTGCACCTGTAGACGGTCGGATGCCTTTCCTGATGCCAACCTTATGTGGGGAGATGTATTCGCTATTGCGTGTTTCTGTGGTTGTTGGTAGTGTGGGGTGTTATATGTAAATAAAGATATCAAGACAAACCCGAAAATAACCGACCTCTCGAGTCCCAGTCATGACTGCATGACGATGGCTGCCAAAATGAACAATCTGGCCGAGAATTGAACCCGAGAATCTTTGAACCGAATGCGACGACGTTGGCCATTTTCTTAGGCTGTCAAGTGATCTGCCTGGAAGCTGGCTGGATCCTCAGATAGTATCGCCGAATGTTATGCAGTTAGAAGGAAACAGCAAAAATCGATGGCCGTACCATAATGTGGCGTACTGGGAATGGTGAGGGGCGAGACGAAGTACACTGACTTAGCAAATGTCATAGAGTGTGGGACTCCTTCTAGCCCTGCGAACTGCAGTGAGACGCCGTGGAAGTGAGTCGGCAAGTCCCTGGCAGTCCTCTGGACGCAGCTGACACCAAATCGTTTGCAGAACGGCCGCCAATACTGGTCTGTTCGTGGGTGCGGGATCCATGGCATGGAGCCTGCGTTCCAGGACATCCCAGATATGCTCAATAGGGTTCATATCGGGGCTCCTGGCAGTCGTTGGACTTCCGCTGCATGTTCCTGAAACCATTCCCGGGCGACGTGGGAGCGATGTGGCGGCGCGTTATCATCTTGAAACACCGCAGAGCCGTCTGGGCGCTGGAAGGCCAAAAATGGGTGGAGATGGTCTCCGAGCAGCTCATCGTACCGCGTACCATTCAAAGTCTCTTCCCTAACAACTAGGGGGCCAATTCCATACCAGGAAAACGCACCCCAGAGCACAACAGAGACACCAGCGCCCTAGACCACACCTTCGAGGCAGGCGGGATCCATCGCTTCCTGTGGTCTGTGCCATACACGGTGCCTCCCATCGGCATGGTGCAGTTGAAATCGTGATTCGTCCGACCATATCACATTACGCCATTGTTCCAGTATCCATCCCTGGTGACTGACGACAAATGCGCGTCGTTGTGCCTGATGACGTTGGGTTAACAGTGGCATCTGTGAGCGGCGCCGGCTCCCATACCCCCATAGAACCCATGTTCCTACGGATTGTCAACTGGGAGACGTGTCTATCACGGCCTGTGTTGAATTGAGCCGTGATTTGTTGCACGGTTGCCCGTCTGTCACTATTGACAATCCGTCTCAGATGTCGTCGGTCACGGTCATCGAGGGTGGCTGGACGGTCGGTCGTTCGTTCGTCTGTTGTGGACGGTGACACCTGCATTCAACCATTCAAGGTACACCCTGGACACGGTTGATCTTGTAAAGCCGAATTCCCGCACCACTTCCGAAATCGCACTTGCCATCCGTCGGGCACCGACCACCATACCCCGTTCGAACGGTGTCAGCTCACGACGACGTTCCATGTTGCACCTATCACATGCACAGCCACTGCTCACAAGGTCTCCTATACAACTGCCGCTGGCACAGGGGCCGTGTGGTGCGCAGACAACACACCTTCGCATCAGTGCTCCGCTATCCCATGACATTTGCTCAGTCAGTATAGTTTTCCATTGCATTCCTCACTGAGGTAGAACATACTATTGCTGCTCACCTGACCTTGTGAGTAGCGCCTTCCGCAGCATCGAGACGCACCTGCCACGCTATGAATGGCATTGCTGCTCATTCATACCTCAGCTACCTTCATGTTGCCCCAGCCTAATTGGGACTCTACGCTGTGGCGAAGCGCTGATAATTTTACGGTTACAAAGTCCTAGAGAGCTTAAATGTTTAAACATTTGCTATCGATGAAATTAAATTATAGTTTCCTTCTGGGAACTTAGTTTTTGAAATAATCATTTCTTCTTCTTGTGCCATGTCAGATCTCCCTGATGCTGGTGATCACTACGGCGAGGGCGTTATGTCCTGCTGCCAGTCAGAGTAGGTCTTCATTGCTAGAAATTTCCGGCTAGTCCTTGATGTTTCTTATCCCCGATGTTCCCCTTCTTTCAGACGGTTGAGGCGCTCATCTTCTGACACTAACTTGGCAGATTCGATCCTGACTCCGTCCGGTGGTATTTGAAGGTGCTCAATACGTCAGCCTGTCGGTAGATTTATTGGCACGTAAATGAACTCCTGCGGGACTAAATTCCGGTACCTGGGCGTCTCCAAAAACCGTAAAAGCAGTTAGTGGGACGTAAGGCAGTGCAGTAAACAGAGAGCCATGAAAATTCTTAAAATTCCTAAAATGCTTTATAAGAATTCCAAGAAGCAAATTTTACACTGCTAAAAAGTGAAGATATGCTATTCTCTTACAAACCTTTCATTAGTTGGTTTAATGTACAGTAAAAGTAACGTATTTCTGTTACAACGTAAAATAATATGATACGTCACGCAAGGCCGTTTTCAGTTTCAACAGAATGCCGAGTTGCATTTGAAAAATAATTGATGGAGTTATTGTCTAACATCACTCTGCGAAGGAAGTTCTTGGAAGTATTATTATCGAAATTTTGGATAAGCATAAGCAGAGAGTATCTCTCACTAACTAGTATGGCATTGAAAATTCTTCCATTCTCAGCTACTTGGTTATGTGAGGTAGGCTTTTCGGCTGTGGCTTCAACATATTCAAAGGACAGCCATCATCTGGGCTACAAAATCGTGGAAACTCTTTCCACCAGCAGTATATCTGAACAAAAGATAGATATTTTTGTACAAAGGTTGTAGACACAAGTATCATATTTTGTTATAAAAGTTAAATTTTAACTCAACGATTATTATTATTATTATTATTATTATTATTATTATTATTATTATTATTATTATGTCTCCGTAGCGTAAAGTTCGCGTTATTACCTGCCATCCTTGGAGGCCCCGCTTCGATTCCCAGAAATTTAAGAATTTATTGATGGTACGAGGGCTGATATGTGGTTGAAATGGTACATACAGCTCACTTCCATTATGGGTTCGCCTGAAAAGTGCTGCAGAAACTCGGGATGAGGACACGAGTATTATTATTATTATTATTATTATTATTATTATTATTATTATTATTATTACATACAACTTATACGAATTGCTTTACGTCGCACCGACACAGATAGGTCTTATGGTGACGATGGGAAAGCAAAGGTCTAGGAGTGGGAAGGAAGCGACCATGGCCTTAATTAAGGTACAGGCTTGTGTGAAAATGGGAAACCACGGAAAACCATCTTCAAGGCTCAAGGTTCGAACCCACTATCTCCCGGATCCAAGCTCACTGCTGCGCGCCCCTAAGCGTACGGCCAAATTATTATTATTATTATTATTATTATTATTATTATTATTATTATTATTTATAAACTTAAAACGTGTCAAGAGATGAACACTTGCAGCAAAATATATTGTTAAAGGGTATTAATTTCAAATAGGCCTACATTTTAGTTTAAATTTGTTATGAAGCACATCAAAATACTTCAAGGGGAGGCATAAATATAACAGAAAGGGGCCTCTCCATAAAAATGTTGAGAAACACTGTTATGGCCGATAAAACAATATCCTTTTTCAACAATCATCCCTACAGGGAGGAGTATTGTCACCACTTTTGTTCTCATTGTACATGAACGACTTATCTGAGACGCTGACCAATTGTAAATATCACCTGTATGCAGATGATATACAGTTATATATTCACACAAAGCCAAATGACTTAAACAATTCAATCACTAAGTTAAACGAAGACCTAGCAAATGTTAATGACTGGACTAGCAGACATGGCCTGAAAATGAACCCATCAAAATCACAGGCCATCATAATTGGCACGTATAAATCTCATGCTAAAATACAGAACATGTATATACCCAGTGTTATGCTCAGTGGAATACCAGTAACATTTAGCGATCATGTAAAGAACGTTGGAGTAGTATTCGATAAATATTTAAGTTGGTCGGAACACGTCACAAAAATTTGTCAAAGAGTATTCTACTCATTACATTCTGCAAAAAGGATGAGGGACTTCCTTCCAAGAAACACAAGAAAATTATTAGTACAGAGTCTAATATTTCCAATATTTGACTACGGAGATGTAGTTTATAATAGTATGAGCAAAACACATTCATGTCGACTACAGCGAGCCTACAATGCTTGTGCTCGATTCGTATTAAATATCCCAATACAAACTCATATTAGCCCTTTCCTCTCTCAGCTGTCGTGGGTAAGATTGACTGAACGACGTAAATACCACGCTGTTTCCCTTCTACACAGTATTCTGCAAACGAGCAAACCAGATTATCTTAGAACAGACTTTAAATACCTCTCCCCTTCCGATAGAGCTCCCTCAAGGTCATCCACACGTTCCCTCTTGTCCATTCCCATTCACCACAGTAACTCGTACAACAACTCATTCTACCTGCTACCATACGTTCCTGGAACTCAATCCCAGCTGAAATTAGAGGCATAGGCAATCCGAGGCTATTTAAAAGGAAATGTTTAATGTGGTATTCAAATATGTAAAAAGTAGATTTCACCAACGTAAAATTTAATAATTAGCTCTTAATTATCAATAAGGATAGAAATTTTAGAGGTTAAGTAAATTACTTTTAGTGATTTTTAGAAATACATGTAAAAATGATTTTATAAAGCTGTTGTATAATATGGTTTGGCATAATAGCAGGCTTCATAGCCTGAGCCCCGCCATATAAGAAAGGCAATAAACTAAACTAAACTAAACTACATTTAACATTTGCCGGTGAGGAGGACTGCGGCCCAGCGCTTGTGCCCAGACGCTAAGCATTCAGGTCGTGAGAAGTGTCATCTCCCAGATGAAGTTCCGTGTTTGTAGCCCTCTAAATTTAGTTATGTCCAGAATGGCTCGTAGAGACTTAATAGCCTCTAACTTTCTATTAAGGTTCTTACGGGAGCTGAGCGCCTTGCGGGTATACTACCAGCCTCTCACATCTTCCAACGGACTGGCGAAAATAAGACGTGCTGGTGGTTGGAAAGCCCCTTAAAAATGGACCATGATGTTTCTCAACGTCATGATGACTTACATCCTGCGTTATTAGAACAGTCTATTACATAAAAAGAAAACGACAATGTGTTAAGACTTTAAGAGGTTTTTGTTTTTTGTTATTTGCTTTACGTCGCATCGACACAGATAGGTCTTATGGCGACGATGGGGCAGGGAAGGGCTAGAAGTGGGAAGGAAGCAGCCGTGGCCTTAATTAAGGTACAGCCCCAGCATTTGCCTGGTGTGAAAATGGAAAACCACGGAAAACCATCTTCAGGGCTGCCGACAGTGGGGTTCGAACCTACTATCTCCCTAATACTGGATACTGGCCTCACTTAAGCGATTGCAGCTATCGAGCTCGGTGGAAAAAGAATTGAAAAGTCGTAACATCTGGAAACCTATCATGTTAGGAAGAAAACAGAATAACATCAACGTTACGTGCTTAGCCTTTGCTGATGATTTGGCAATCTTCTCCGGAGATGAGCATACGGCAATTCACCAGATTGAAGTCCTCAAAGAATGTGCTGGGAAAGTTGGTTTACAAATCTCCTTCACAAAAACTGCATTCATGGCTACAAAATACATTGAACCACAACCGTTGGTAATAAAATACGGCACAATAAACATGGTTAGTCATTTCAAATATTTCGATGAAATCATTGAACTTACAGGTACAGAGAGAATAGCACAAAACACGTGAACTCAAAATGCGGAAAGCGTATGGGAAAACTGCGAACATCTACAACAAAAAATGCATGAGCATTAACACATAAATTCGACATTACACGATGGACATCAAACATGAAACACTCTGTGCCATTTAGAGCTTAAACCTAAATTATAAAGGGTATCTCTAAAATACCAAGAAAGCTGAAAGGAAAATCATCCGAAAAATCCTTGGCCCAAAACTTACAGATGAAGGATTTCGTCTACAATTGCGCAAGGTCACAGAAAAATACTCAAACGTTGAAAAAGATTTCTGTAAACGACGATTGAAATGTTATGGACACATTATGAGGCTGGATGACAACCGACTAACAAAGAAAATAATGATGTACTCACAAACATTAAAGACGACAACGGTTTTGATCAAACAAGTCCAAACTGATCTCAGTAAGGCCAACATCACACCTACAGATATCGAAAACCGAAAAACTTTCAAATATAATATCTACACTTGGGAAGTTTCTTCAGAAGATAAGCCCAGCAGATCTAGGAGAAATAGACTGACGAGAAACTCATATCGTTTTCCAGAAACTTGAAAACGAGGTGTGTTAATTAAGACACATCAAGCTTGATAACGTAGCTCATGAGCATATCACCCAATTTAATGTATAAGTGTTGTCATTGTTTTATGTATATACAGAGTCTAATGCTTTGTCAGTTTTTAGCTATACGTGGCTAAGGATCATCATTATGTGATTGAAACTAGTCCTACAACAACAACAACAATAATAATAATAATAATAATAATAATAATAATAATAATAATAATCATCATCATTATTGACCCCTGTTTCTTCGGCAATCAAACTTCCTCGTTTTCTTATTTTTCTTACAATTTTCTTTACGTCGTGGCGACACAGTTAGCCTAGGACTTATGGCAACGATGGTATAGAAAAGAGCTAGGAACGGGAAGGAAGTGACTGTAGTCTTCATTAAGGTACAGCCCCAGTATTTGCTTAGTGTTAAAATGGGAAACCATGGAAAACCATATTCAGAGCTGCCGACAGTGGGGTTCGAACCAGCAATCATTCAATTTTCATGTCGGTTACTTCCGGTTTATGGACGAGGTACTGTATACTAGGTCCATACAACTTTAAATATTCTATTTTCATGAATAAGCTAACCTTTGGCTGCGAATTCACACGAATGGAAATTTTTGAAGTAATTTATATAACTGGAAACTACTTAAATGCGTGCAGCATTGGTAATAACGTTGAAACATGTTAATTTCTATTGATTTGTGGATGGAAGTTGAATATGTTAAGAAAGAAGAGAGTGAAGGTGTATAGAAAACCTTCCATTCATAAAATATTGCTGAGAGTTGGCATATGACACCGCGACCGGCAAGAAATCTTACTACCAGGTCCTCTAAATGGTACATTATTAAAAAATAAGATTTTTTCAAGCTGCTTTACATCGCACCAAAACAGGCAGGTCTTATGGCGACGATGGGATAGGAAAGGGTTAGGAGTGGGAAGGAAGCGTCCGTCGCCTTAATTAAGGGACAGCCTTGGTATGAAAATGGGAAACCATGGAAAACCATCTTCAGGGCTGCCGACTGTGGGGTTCTAACCCACTATCTCCCGAATACTGGATACTGACCGCACTTAAGCGACTGCAGCTATCGAGTTTGGTAAAAAGAAGTTTAGTGGTGGTGGTGATTATTCTTTTAAGAGGAGGTAGAACTCTTAAACGGAAGTCTCACAACACTATGCGTGGCACTAGAGTTACCGTAGCTACGTTTGCCGAAGTTAATTACGAGGGTGAGTCAATAAATAAGTCGCAAACATGTGTGCGCCTTATACCATTTGAAATTACGCGCGCAAGTTCTGCCAGCAGATGGCAGCATATGTATGCTTGTCGTACGACATCTCGCAGGCACTCAGTCAGTCAGAGGCTGTTGGTGCACTATGGCACAGGTGTTGCATGACTGTACACGAGAAGAACAGCGTGCAGTTGTGCGTTTTTTGTGGACCAAAGGACTGCCCAGAGAAGAAGTGCATCGCGAAATGCATCCAGACTATGGTGAAAACTATTTCTCAGGGAAAGCTGTGTTCAAATGATCCGAAAAGTTTAACCATGGAAGGGAAAGCAACAGAGATGGGATGCGTCCTGGTCGTCCTGCGTAGGTGTCAATTGCAACCACATTGCAGCGTGTGGATCACCTCATCCGTATTGACCGGCGATAGACGATTGATTTTCATCTGTTTGGGTCCATAAAAATAATTTGGGTGGCCGTCATTTTGATACAGATGATACTGAGCTCGATAGCTGCAGTCGCTTAAGTGCGGCCAGTGTCCAGTATTCGGAAGATAGTAGGTTCGAACCCCACTGTCGGCAGCCCTGAAAATGGTTTTCCGTGGTTTCCCATTTTCACACCAGGCAAATGCTGGGGCTGTACCTTAATTAAGGCCACGGCCGCTTCCTTCCAACTCCTAGGCCTTCCCTATCCCATCGTCGCCATAAGACCTATCTGTGTCGGTGCGACGTAAAGCAACTAGCTAAAAAAAAAGATACAGATGATGCCGTAATCTATGAGGTTACACGTTGTCTGCGACAGCAACCAAAGGACTTCTTTGCTGCTGGCTTTCAAGAACTTGTTAAGAGATAGGTAAGTGCCTGAAAGTACAGGGTGAACATGTGAAAAAGTGAAAGAGATGTCAGAAAATTACTTTGACTATTTTTGCCTCAATTCAGTTTTACGATTATTTATTGACTCACCCTCGTAAATGCAAAGATCACGATGAAGCAAATAAAGCAGTCATTGAGTATTTAAAGGTGTTAAATAGTTTGGTACGAATGACACTGCACTCTACACAACGAGCAGAAAACAAGGAAGTACAAAACACAACCGGTATTGTTAGCAAGAAACCAACAGTGGACCTGGGCGCAGTATCGGTGGTCCGCTAGGGAAGTCGCTCAATTCACTGTAACCGGGCTGAGTGACTCAGGCGTTTGAGGCGTTGGTTTTCTCACCCCAGCTTGGCAGGTTCGATCCTGGCTCAGTCCGGTGGTATTTGAAGGTGCTCAAATACGTCAGCCTTCTGTCGGTAGATTTACTGGCACGTAAAAGAACTCCTGTGTGACCAAATTCCGGCACCTAGGCGTCTCCGAAAACCGTAAAAGTAGTTAGTGGGACGTAAAGCCAATAACATTACCGTTATGATTTCACTGTTCGCTTCTCTCTGGCTGAGAGAAGGTATCTCAAGGTTCAAAAACATTATTTCTCAGTTCCTCCTAAATTTATTGAGATGAAACCAAATGCAGGAATATTCTGCACGTTTCCTCTTTAATACTGTAGAGTTTCACGAAAAACGGCTCAGTGCGTTTTGTGTTTATTCAAACTAAACGGAATGATGGACGGGCAAAACGTTCAAAAATGATGGATATGGTCTCCGCATAGTGTATACTGTCAACTGATACTTTCCAAACTCGCTGACTAACTTTTGAAACATATATAAATCTGGATTAAATTGAAAAATCTGAATATCTGCATTTAAAATGGAAATTATGAAAATTAACATTCATTAAACAAAATACACACTCGTCGGACCTTGTACTCACACTTACTTGTTACCTGCTTACTCACACATACGTTATTTGAAGGGCGCCAGCTGTCACTCAGTACAGCAATAATAGAATGAGACTCTTGACTATCTCTAGGGTGTGGGGTAATAAGCTTACTTTTGACATCATACCATATAAGTTCTGGGAAAAGGAGATTGGCGTTCGGTTTCCCCATTAATTTTGAGGTTAAGGTATTTTACTGTCAATGAAATGAAACTATGAATTCGTTTGATAGAACAATATATATTCTTTAAATAATATATCAAAAAATAGTGAGTCTTGTTGCGATAAAACAGATGAGAATATGAAATTATGACATTGCAAATGAAAGAAACTAGGCATGAATTTGAATTCTTCTTGACCGGACATTTAACAATTTATACGAAATATTTCCCTCACTGATTCACTTGACTGTACCTTCAACACTTTGAGTGTAATTACGACGTAATCCATTGATCTGGTGTTTACTGTAGATGTGTCACGCCTAACTTGGTGATATATCCTTGTGACTGCTTCTTCTCCATCTCATCTGACTTCTTTGTAAGTCAATATGGTATTACCTCTTGGTAGGTCCTGGGTTGCCCTCTCTGACTTCATGGTAAGCCCTTGCGTCCGTGTCTTCCACTAAGTGACGGACCAACCAACTTTTGGCCTCACTCTCTCAATGACCAATGATTAATGGCTCACTGAGTCTGCTCCATCTCTCGTTCACACTCGTTCACTGACCAACTAAGGTCTCTTGATCTAGTAGACTTATTCACTGTACTGCATCCGTATAACTAATGACTGACGCTACAATATGCACCCACCTTATATAGACGTTGGTTGACACCGCTACGTAATCTCCAGAAATAACAATGACATACTCCCACCTACGCGACAGATATTACACACAGTGGTGAAATAGCCCGGAGGCGGCTAACTCCGCTGAGCGCATATCTAAATAAATACGATGACATAGCCATGGCGCGGCGATGACTTGGCAGAATCGCCACTAATCTTGCACAATGTCCCAACGTCACACCCAATCTCTGATATATACAACAATTCTCACTGTACAGGTATTGAGTGTTATACTACACATACGTATATATGCATACATCTAAGTACAATCTTGCAAGCAACAGGCAATTGCAAAATCGAATTAAATAAGACTGATAATTACAATAATAGTAACAATATCACAGATAACATAATAATAATACTGACATAATAATAATGATAATAATAATAATAATAATAATAATAATAATAATAATACAGATAAAATCATACAATAATAAAATACAGATATCATCTTGTAACGGGATTTGAACCGTTACACAACATTCTCGACATCGCTACAGTGTACAGACTAACACTTTTTCTACTTCCTCCGCTTTTACCACATCTGTGGGGTCGCGGGTGCTAACTGTGTCGCACATGTGGATTTGGCCATGTTTTACGGCCGGATGCCCTTGCTGACGCCAATCCGCGTGTTTCTGTGGTGGTTGGTAGTATAGTGTATTGTTTGAATATGAAGAGTAAAGTGTTAGGACAAACCCAAAGTCCCCGAACCAAAAGTATTAATCAGAGCGACTAATATCCCCGATCCGGCCGGGAATCGAACCCGGGACCCTCTGAACCGAAGGCCTCAATGCTGACCATTCAGCCATGAGTCGGAGTAATGTACAGACAACACTATCTTCTCATTATATTACTGAGATACGAATAAACACTGTGATGGAAAAGATATGGATTTCTGGAGAAAAATTAGGTGATGATGCTTGTTGTTTTAAGGGGCCTAACATCGAAAGTCTAATACAATATGTAGAAATAAGGATTCCACCTAATCAATACATATTTATTACGTATGTGTGACTGTATAATGTTGATCCTCAGCCACGTATAGCTAAAAACTGACAAAGCATTAGACTCTAAATATACATAAAACAATGACAAAACTTGTACATTAAATTGGGTGATATGCTCATGAGCTACGTTATGAAGCTTGATGTGTCTTAATTACCACACCTCGTTTTCAAGTTTCTGGAAAACGTTATGAGTTTCTCTTTCTTTCTTCTTCTTTCTAAATCTGCTTACCCTCCAGGGTTGGTTTTTCCCTCGGATTCGGCGAGGGATCCCACCTCTACCGCCTCAAGGACAATGTCCCGGAGCTTCAGACTCTGGGTCAGGGGATGAAACTGGAGAAGATGAGCAGTACCTCGCCCAGGCGGCCTCACCTGCTATGCTGAACAGGGGCCTTGTGGAGGGATGGGAAGATTGGAAGGGATAGACAAGGAAGAGGGAAGGAAGCGGCCGTGGCCTTAAGTTAGGTACCATCCCGGCATTTGCCTGGAGGAGAAGTGGGGAAACCACGGAAAACCACTTCCAGGATGGCTGAGGTGGGAATCGAACCCACCTCTACTCAGTTGACCTCCCGGGGCTGAGTGACTCCATTCAGCCCTCGTACCGCTTTCAAATTTTGTGGCAGAGCTGGGAATCGAACCCGGGCCTCCGAGGGTGGCAGCTAATCACACTAACCACTACACCACAGAAGTGGACGTATGCACCTATTACTCGGTAAAAAGAGTCCAGCCTAATATTTCAGGCGGTATTCACAATGGATTTATCCGTAGTTGAAGTTTATTATGTCTTCCTTAAACGAATACCTGAGAATTCAGGAAAGTTAATTAAGTCTTCGTAAAGGATGCCTAGAAGAGTACGAAATGAAAATTTAAAAACGGCGTGACTCAACAAAGTTTTGAACCCTCACTGCTCCATGTAGTTTAACCATGTACATCCAATATGCCTAATTCCGTGCAGCTACTTCCTGTGTGAACGTCTACGTCATACAACTCTGTATTCACGAGAAGAGCAAAGGTTCTCGCTTCGTAAATTTGCTGATGTGTTACAGCCTTAAGGTCCAGTTTTATGACTTCATTGAACGCTGTAACGGTAGTAATTACATGGCGTAATCTATCACATCTGCTGTACAGCATTTACGTGCCATAGATTATAAAATACTGTGAAAAACACGTTTCTGTCAGTTTCGATGTAGTTAGACTGTAGAAAATGGCGATGAATTGATGTCTGTATTATCCGCACACTTTATCTTGGTGCATTTACACTCTAGTGCTGAATCGGTCGACCTCGGCGATCTTCGAGATTCGTACTGGCAACCTTTGAAACACAAACTATGATTCGCTTAAGCATCGTTGTGCGACATCTGGCGTACACTTTACGTACTAGTACTGTTGTTGTTTACACAACAAAGCCAAAGTATAGAATTCATGCTAGGAACAAGATTCGCATCGAGAAATGTTTTATAATGTTATATAATGTGTATGTGATATAGTTGTTGGCTTAAGATGATAACGGTTTAGAAATTTCATATCGATCGATCATATTCTCGATTCAATTCAGATTTCATTTTCATTCAGTTGGCAGCACCAGGCAGCACTATCGATACCGGGACAGCTCCCTCCTTACTCCTCACCCCCGTACACAAATGCACCAAGATAAAGTGTGCGGATAATAATTGGCATTAACCTACCACGTTTTTTATGATACCGTGATCACACTTTTCTATCAAAAGAAAATGGCCTCTTGAACCAATCAGGTACGCAATTCTCTACTGACAGCTAAAGGAGGGGCTATGGTTTGTGCAGTACAGTAATATTTCGTAAAAATGGCTGGAGTATTGGATTCCGCTCTACATAAAATGGTACGGTGTTTTTTGAGATAGGCCTCACTTATTGCCTCTTGTACCGATTTGCATGTGCAGGGAAGTTTATATCGGGCTAACTGCACATAAAATTACCGTAAGATGTTGCGCAAGATAGGATTACGAGACATTATTTAATTTCCAGCAGGTTGCATATGTTCGGGAAAAATAGGAGCAGCTGGACCACCCGGTGCACAGAATCTAATGCTTCGTCAAATTTTAGCTGTAAGTGGCTGAGGATGATCATTATATGACTGGAACTAGTCCCACAATATGATATATATAAATAGTCACACATAATAAATATGCATTGATTAGGCGAAATACTTATTTCTACTTATTGTAATTGTAATTGCATTAGTACGGACCAATATGAAGATAATTGCATACGATTAGGTTTTATTGTTAATAAAATATCCCTTAAAGTTTTAAGTTCTGTAATGAAGCCTGCATGTGAACGAGAAGAAGCGAGACATTTTCTCTGCTCATAAAGTAATAAAGGCCACGAATGATGACTTTATCAAGCATGCTCAACATTTACCTGCACCTCATCCAGACAACGAGCGTCCACGAAGTACAATAAACTTCTGCAGCTCTTCCCGCCCATCCCCTTGACGCGCATGAATGTAAAGCGATATCCTGATTTACAGCCGAGATGATTTTCATGCCCGGTTAAGGTTTTACTACGCTGTGACATAAAATCTGGCTTAAGCGTCGCTTGAGGGGTCGGCGCGGCGCGGCACGGCAGCATCGTGGTCCTGGGGGACGCTGAAGACTCATCTCGTTATAATGTGATTCCTTTCTCCCCTCCCAGAGAGTGGACTGCTCGATAACAGAGTCGACCAAGAACGAAGTGAAGTAAAGTGAAGATTGTATGTCTATCCCTTTCAGGTAGATTTTTTATCTTCCTCTAGTAACGTACTATAGGTTGAAACAAGATTAATGATCAGGAAGGTGACGTTGTAGCGTTGGAAATAATAATAATAATAACAATAATAATAATAATAATAATAATAATAATAATAATAATATACACAAGATCGTGGGTTTGATCCCAGCCACGGTCGGCGTATTCTTAAAGGCGAGAAAATCCATAATACACCATGCCACTCTTTGTGGGATGTAAACAAATTCTAATAAAATTTGGTTCGGCTAAATTTCTTTCGCATTCTATTCCGCCTACATCCAATTTTATGGCGAACCGTATGACGTGGATGGGCGATATTTCTCATGCGTGGCGAACTACATGTTATTTGTGCTGGGTGTTGGGGACAGCACCATCAATTAGCCCCGAGCCAAGGGACATTAACCATTTAAAATTAAAATCCTGCGACCTGGTCTCGAGAAACGAAGGCCAAGACCCTGACCACTCAGTCGAGGTATTTTGCTGATAAAGGAGCTGGACGTACTTAAATGAAAAGGAGCGATTTTTTAGTGAGAACTTAGTGGAGGCGCCAACACAAAAGACTTGCATTTCGGCAGCTGAAAAATATGCTATTATTATTATTATTATTATTATTATTATTATTATTATTATTATTATTATTATTATTATTATTATTATTATTGTTACCGTGTTTTAGCGGTAGTTAGAGGTGAAAGAAGGTGCGGGGTGGTGAACAGGTCTCAAGCTACTAAAGTAAAATTGTTTGAAAATTTAACAAGGTTATATTTTCTTTTCAAAATATAGAAATAACAAGAATGGCAGGTACGGAGTAGCAAGGCAACAAGGTACAATTACAGTATTTACAGGATTTGGGCTTCGAGCCCTGAAAACACAATTCTTGAGCAACTAGCCCAACTTTACGATATACAAATTTCAACAACGGGGCAGAAGACCCCAATCGAACCCTGGAGCACTTGCTCCAAATTACACAGTAAAGCCTCCTCGAGGCATACAACACTCAGTTTTCAAAAAAGAGCCACTCGCTCTCAACTTTAAGCCTATCAAAGGCCACACCAAACTCCACCTTCAAGTTGTCCTCTACGGACCTAGACACAGGAGTAAAATACCCAACCTACTGAGGCCTATTAATTAAAAAAAAAAAAAAAGGAAAATTACATGGCCTCTAAAATAACAATTTGGGAGGAGGCGATCTGCTCTCCTAATACATTCGTTTAAAACCTGATCGGGCTCTAGGCCGCTAATACAAGGGCTAATCCCATACTACAGAGGTGATTTAGAGAAGACCAATTTACATTACATTAACGAAGAATAGGTTGAGAAAAATAAGTTCACCTCAAAACAATATGATTGGGAGCTCGAGAGGGTTAAGCACTCTCTATCCCGATATACAGTTTAAAAGATGGAATGGATACAAGTTCCTTTACATTTTAAGGAAGGTTACATAATGGAAAAACTTCGGACCCGCCCCGAGAGTTAAACTGCTGAGCAAGCAAGAAAAGAAGTAATTAATCGGCCATTACCTGGTTGTTGACCGCAGCCGGAGAAAGAGGCGCTTCCCGCCCCCTGCTATGTACTTTACACACAGAAAGATGGAACAAAAGTGGCCCGGAGACCCTAAAATCAGCAGTTTATATCCTCTCGCGGGAGGTTCGAGGCGTTAGGGGAATGAGAACACCCTCCCACAAGGTTTTTATTGGTTCATCAAGAAACCCCCTACACAATACGAAGAAGAAACATATCATTGGTGGAAAATTAATTTAAGAAATTCGGGATTGGCTACATTCAAAACGAGGGGAAAGGAAGGGTTAATATTGCCAACTTAAACAATGACTGAAAGAAATTTAGCAAGGAACAAACTTTTGAAATTAAATTTTCTCCAAGAAACAGTTCTTTCACTCCGCACTAGGGTGCACTATTGTTGATCTTCAGTAGTGTCCTCTAGAAGAGAAAGTTCACACTTCTTACTACAAGCAAAACAAAAATACGTCGAAAATGACACAGTTCAAAAACTCCAAAATTTCCAGGTAGTGACATCTTCTGAGAAAGTAGAAAATTAATACGGTCAATAAAGTTCAGACTTCCTCCAGCAGAGGAGTTTCAATTGGCGCACATTTTAAATAAGCGGCGTGGAGGTGTACCGCCCGGTACAATTATTATTATTATTATTATTATTATTATTATTATTATTATTATTATTATTATTATTATCATTATTATTATCTGCGTAACGATACTTCGGTTACCAATACGTAGAGAAGATGAACAATAAGTTCAACTGAGGTAAATACCGTATCAGTCACTGTCATACGGCAACACGTGCCGGATGCAAACGGGAAAACACAGTGATATGGTTCAGTTCAACAATTAAGATGACTGATAGAATTATGTGAATATGTGAGTTGGATGTCACGGTTATTATTTAATAATTTGTGGTCCTTGCTTATAATTCGGGTATAATTTAACATTTTTTATATTTTTTTGGAAATACGTTTAGAGAAACTCCCGAAGAAATGGAGTTTGACTTGAAAAGGGATTCTTCCTCATATCAGTAGCGATGATTCCTCTTTACCGTATGGGGGTGATAGTAGGGTGACATCTTCATTCTTTACTCACCAAGTGGATTTAAATGCTAAGTGACTGCGCCGATATTCGACGGCGGAAATTCGATCGTAGCCCAACAATGAAAAATAGAAGATACTGTACAACTTTACAATCGGGTACAGTCAAGGACACTGAATAGTGGCGGTGGTGATGATTATTGTTTTGTTTTAAGATGAAGTACAACTAGGCAACCAATTTCTATTAACACTAATCAGAGAGAAGAAATGGAAGGGGTCCGACACTTCGAAGAATGAAGATATCGGTCAAAGAAAGACAAGGGCCACAAAGAGCGTGAAAATGAAAGAACAAGAGCTGAACCAAGTGAGTTCGAATAGGATAGATGAAAGTGAAGAGCCTGGCACAAGTAAGTGGAAGCAATGCCAGGACTCAGCTAAGGGCCCCAGGGTCGCCAACCCACGCTCCCATGTTTTTTTTTCAATGTGACTTACGTCGCACCGACACAGGTAGTTCTTATGGCGACAATTGGATAGGGAAAGGCAAGGAGTGGGAAGGAAGCAGCCGTGGCCTTAATTAAGGAAAATGGGAAACCACGGAAAACCATCTTCAGGGTGCCTACAGTGGAGTTCGAACCCACTATCTTCCGAACGAAAGCTCACAGCTGCGCGACCCTAACCATATGGCCAACTCCCTCGGTGCTCCCATGTTAAGAGACCCTGGGGCGCATTTTAGACGCCTCTTTTGACTGGCAGGGAGTACTGTGTGTGTTATTCTACCGCTCCCACCCACAGGGGGAGGACAGTGAATCCTACATACATACATACATACACACACAGGAAGACTCGGCTAAATCCACAATATTAAAGCAAAATTGGAAGTACGACACTTTTTGACAATGGTTATCAACATAAAGGAGTAACTGATACTTATGCTATGTTTAGTTCCTACTTCAAAACAAATATAATTTCCTCTTTCAATTAATCCATTTAATTGTAATAGCATAAAAATATTTCTTAGTCAAATAAAATGATCTTCTACATAATGAGCGGACAACTCGTACCGCGTACTTGAACAATGTTGTGAGATGGACAGCGGACAATGATATGAATGTAAATGGGATGAAAAGTCAAGTTGTTTCATCGTGGGGAATAATGTCAGTCCCTGCGTGTTAATATAAGGAATGATCTTCATTAGGGTAATCATATTAACGATGTTGTTCTGAAAGGTTACAGATCTCTTCACATGGTTATGAGAGTATTTAGGACGTAAAGGAGAGGGCCTATAAGTCTCCGGTAAGACCGCAGTTAAAGTACGGCTCCAGTATATGGGACACTCACCAGGATTACTTGATACGATGACTGGAAACAATTCAAACGAAAGCAGCACAGTTTGTTCTGAGTGATTTCCGACAAAGGAGTAATGTTACTAAAATGTTGCAAACTTTGAGCTGGGAAGACTTAGGAGTAAGGAGACGAGTTGCTCGACTATGTGGTATGTTTCGGGCTGTCAGTGGTGATTTGGCGTGGAATGACAGTAGAAGAATAGGCTTGAGTGGAGGTTTTAAAAGTAGGAATGATCATAGTATGAAGATAAAGTTGGAATCCAAGAGGACAGATTGGGGCAAATATTCATTTATAGGACGAGGAGTAAGGGATTGGAATAAATTATCAAGGGAAATGTTATAAAGTTACGAAATTCGTTGAAAATGTTTAAGAAAAAGCTTAGGTAAACAACTGCCCCAGATGCAGGTCATTGATTGACTGATTGATACCTTTTTAAATATATATTTACATGCCCCCCTTGGCACTACAGCCCTTGAAGGGCCTTGGCCTACCAAGCGACCGCTGCTCAGCCCGAAGGCCTGCAGATTACGAGGTGGCGTGTGGTCAGCACGACGAATCCTCTCGGCCGTTATTCTTGGCTCTCTAGACCAGGGCCGCTATCTCACCGTCAGATGCATCCTCAATTCTAATCACGTAGGCTGAGTGGACCTCGAACCAGCCCTCAGGTCCAGGTAAAAATCCCTGACCTGCACGGGGCCTCCGGGTAAGAGGCAAGTACGCTACCCCAACATCACGGGGCCGGCCATCGTTACATGCCACTGAGACTGAAATACCTCTTTGTTCAGCGTCTACATAAAGTAAAATGTCTGAGCGTACGTGAAACTGTCGAGAGTTGCACAATCCCTTGACAACCCGGCAAATTATAACAGTTATGTTCCATAAGAACAGACACATACAGTAGACAGAGAGAAATCACTGCATTAGAAATAGGTCACAAATTACCTCACTCACAGGTGTTAACAGTTTATGACGTTACCAGGGTTTGTTTCGTGTTTCAGGTACATCCTGATGACTCAAAGGTATATTTACCAGCTATAAAGCGGATGACGTGCAATAAAGATGGAAACTTTATTTTACTTGCTACGAAGATTTCATGAGAATAGGAATTATCTTTAAGAGAAATAATAGTGAGATTTTGTTCATGTGGTGTGAGGAACAATGGGAGATACAATGGCCGTATCACGCCACACGAGGTGAAGAAAATAGCCAATAAAGCAGATGTATTTATGATAAACAGTTATTTCTCAGAACTGAACCTTCGGTCTGTCCAAGTGAGAAGCGCCATGTAACTTAAAGGTCAGAAACTTGTTAGGAGATACTAGACAGCACTTGTAGGAAGAAATATATCTCACATTTGACGTCTGGTTTATCATTGGGAAGCCTAGGGTTCTCTCCTCCTTGAGAGCGGGGAGGTTATTTTTTATTTATTTATTTATTTATTTATTTATTTATTTATTTATTTATTTATTTATTTATTTATTTATTTATTCCTTTGTATGCGATGGTTCAAATCCCGGTCAATCCATGTGAGATTTGTGCTGGACAAAGCGGAGGCGGGACAGATTTTTCTCCGGGAACTCCGGTTTTCCCTGTCATATTCATTCCAGCAACACTTTCCAATATCATTTCATTTTCATTAGTCATTCATTAATCATTGCCCCAGAGGGGTGCGGTAGGCTTCGGCAGCCGGCACAATACCTATCGTCGGCGCTAGATGGGGGCTTCATTCATTCCATTCCCGACCCGGTCGAATGGAAACCGGCTGTGGATTTTCATTCCTTTGTATGTGGCGACGTTGAGGCTCACAGCCCTACCTTGCATATAACTTTTAAGGGATTATTCAAGAAATATCCCAAAAGAAAGTTTAGAATGTATAATTCTTAATAACTTACTATAGAATAGTTCGTGCAAAACACAGAGTTCTTCACTTAGCACTTTTATTTTTCCACACAGCCTCCATGGCATCTCAGGCATTTGTCTAAACTTGGGACGAGTTCTTCCGTGACACTCTTATAAAATGTGGTGTCCCTACCGTTAAGCGAGCGTTTCACCGCAATTCTGATATTATCATCACTTCGAAAATGTGTGCGCCTGAAACATGTTCTTTCAAAGCCGGAATCACTTTTCTGACGTGCCAGCTGTATATTGTCTGCAATTCGTTACACAGTCAACTACTGTCACTCTCCCAGTTCTAAATTTGGAGAACCATCTTGCTGCACTCCGACGACCCATAATAATTTCGCCATAGATTTCCACCAACTGACGATGAATGTCCGCAGCTGGCGCATTATTTGCGTTGAGATATCCAATAACAGCTCGAACTTCCAGCTTGAACCAACCACTGCTCCATGGACATACCATTTTTAACTGGTTGTTGTCACCGAGAGGGTAGTGCACAGTGCTACCAATCGTTGCGGGGAGTTTGTGACACTTGCATGGAGTGACATTTTCACGGAGATGGAATACAGAGATTCTTGCATGAAATGGTCATTGCTTTGGGAAGTCCTAGGTTTGGATGATAAGGCACGAGAATGGAGGTAAAAAGGTGAGGTTGCTCTTACTGGAGTTTGCGATAATGGGAACATCCTTTAGTCTATGGAACTGCCAAATAGATGAGGATGTATAGGTAAAAATTTCATTTGATGGTATTGTTCACTCACAGTTATCTAACCTAACCTAATTAATGTAAATTGTAAAGACTTTCCATTAGAATTCATGCTTAAATCCACACGATATAAAGATGACAATCTGCCACTTGTAATGATTAAAACTATTCCATAGGTCCTCTACTTTAATCGGAGCATCCAAATATAAGATATATTTATGCTGCCTTATATTATTCCGGGCAAAAGTCACAACCCGATATGTCAAGGGATGGAGCTAGTTCAGTGCAAGTTTTCCGAACACATGGAAGGAGTGTGTCAAGTGATTTCCTATCACGCTTTCTACGTCAGACTACGCCAGTCCATCAATTTCTCTATTATTACTTTCATGCCGAAAACGTGCGATTGAATACAAAGAGGATATATATTATTAAATTCGCGTGGATCCCTGCTCATAGCGGCATAATGCATAATGGACGTGAGGATGGGCTTGCTAAAGACGCAATATGGACAGGTTATTTCTACAGTACGTGTGCACAACTCTCAATCTGTTTCCTAACATTAAATTCCATACGTAAAACTCCTGGAAATCAAACTGGATACTTTGCAAGAACGATCGAGGCTCCGGTTCTCCCAAAGGGACTGGAGCCGACGTAATATCACATCCGTCATAGACCTGTGCTTCAACCGCGGCTGCTCCAACAAACCATCCTGTCTACCGTACCTCTCTGATCGCTATCATGTTCCATTGAAAACCTGGTGTGTTATAGGACTACTGTTTTGCAATGGGGGCGCTATGCTACTGTTGACGTGGAAACATATGAAACGCCTCGGATTGTCTTTAACGTGTATAATGACGTCGTCTTAAACATTATTAAAGATCACCATCTGTACTTCAGTGATAGGGAGTCAATTCTATTACTAAACTAGCCTACATACTGTTACTCAACAATGCACGTAATTTGTACACTTGTTTCAGGACCCCCGTGGTTAATTAGTACAATATTTTGTAAAATATCTCTCTTGGAGAATACATTTAAAGAACGTTATTGATACACCTTACTGTGCGTGTGACGATCTATCTCTAGCAACACCGAACCACTATTTGTTCGTTTGTCAGCGCTTTAGCACACAGCAGCGCCTCTTCCTCCAGACTTTGATCTATCTTAGACAGCCACTACCAACCAAGATCACATTCCTCCTAGCTAAAAAAACATCAGCATGTATTTCTATATTCTCTATATACTGTATATAAAACTAGCTGATGTACTCGCGCTTCGCTACGGGATTCTCAGAAAGAGTGTTTTTCTGATTTTCCTAACTACAGTTAACTTAGGCCATTACAAAAACGTCAGTAGGAATGTAGGGATTAAAAGCAGTGTTGTCATATAAAATAATCGCTCAAATGAAAAACCGCACATTTTCTCACCGATCTAACAGTCCAAAGTTCCAGTGCTGGAATGACCAGCCCGCAGACAGCCGTGAACACTCCTCTGCCATTGTTCCGTTAAATACACACACTGCTCATTCCAGTCAGTGCCTCAGGGTAGGGATTGAATAGCTCGAATGTTATGATGAACCAGTTTGTTACGTACCAGTAATATCAGAAAATTTATGAACCAGAGGAATGGCATACTTAAGAAGAAAGTTATCTAATTCCCCAGCTTCTTCCCGTCAATATTCAGGCAGGATGTTATACTCGGTATGACCGGGCGAGTTGGCCGTGCGGTTAGGGGCGCGCAGCTGTGAGTTTACATCCGGTAGGTAGTGAGTTCGAAAACCACTGTCGACAGCCCTGAAGATGGTTTGTCGTTTTTGTCCCATTTTCACACCAGGCAAATTCTGGGGCTGTACAGCAATTAACGCCAGAGCCGCTTCCTTTCCACTCCTAGCCCTTTCCTATCCCATCGTCGCCATAAGACCTATCTGTGTCGGTGCGACGTAAAACAAATTAAAAAAAAATACTCGGTATACAGCAGTAATCCCATCTATCTGACATGACTGGCAACAGAAGAATAAAAGCACATCACAACAAACAACGGTCAGTGTTGTTGTTGTTCAATGTTATGAGGTTCACATTTAGTTTTCCTTCGACTCTGTGATACTGGGGCGTCTTACGAAGTTATTTATAGCGTAGACTGTAGTTCCTTATTCCCCGACTTTACATAACGATTTTCATTAAATTCTCTTTACCCATTTCCTTGTGACTTGGCGCTGATATGGACTTGACAACAAAATTTCCAAATTCATAAATATCTCTGTTATCATAGCCGGTACGGTAAAAATGTACAAGAAAGAAAGGATCAAAAATTTAATACTATATAACTTTAGTAATGTAGTATTTGTCGACAGGACCACTAACACAATTATTTGAGAATTAAATTTTGGGCCTTCCCCTAAACTACCATTACACTCGGTGTAGTACCATTTGCGGTCAGTCTCATTTGCGGTCAGTCCCATTTGCGGTCACTCAGGTAGAATGCAAAAATAAACTAGTTTTGACTGGTGAGACATTGTCCCATTTGCGATCACTCTTATCAGTGGGGATATGGAATTCCCTACTCAAGGACTGGTACAGGCAGACGGCCTTTTAAATAACTGGCGACAGCTGCGTGCTAGGATTCGGATGCTGAAACTCATTAAAATAATTATGTTTACCGCTTGAGTACGATGCGTTAATATCGGGACATGGAGACTAAATAGGACTTATTTGTACCTTTTATTTAGGGTTAGCAAATGGTTATGGGTGTAATCAAATGAGTTTTGAAATGCAGGACAAAAGCAGGGCGTATTAAACCGTTAAACTTCTTCAAATTCAAAATAAATGTTTTGCTGTAACACTCTACTTCCTCGACATTGCGACCCTTTTTGGGTTGTGTCTTGATTGCGGACAAGGCGAAAACCGTCCAGATTCCGAACAACTAAATATACCCCTGTCCAGATTGCGAACAAGAGATTAGTGTTGACGTGGGATACATAACACAGATACAATTTTCAAAACAGTCTCATATGAAATTTTTGTTCTAGTAGTAGTAACATTAACTGGTACATTGGGATATTTTAGATAACCTAACAATATTTATAAAAATATTTTTCTTATTGAAAATGTTAAATAATTTAGTTTGGGGTAATCTTATGATTTAGAATATCCTTTTTATTGTATAACATAACTAGAGGGGCATTTGTTTATGGTGGATTAGTGAGAGTTGTATTATTAATAGATTATTATTATTATTATTATTATTATTATTATTATTATTATTATTATTATTATTATTATTATTATGATTATTATTATTATTATTATCTCCTTTTGCTACTAGGTCTTATGGTGACGATGGGATAGGAAAGGCCTAGGAGTTGGAAGGAAGCGGTCGTGGCCTTAATTAAGGTACAGCCCCAGCATTTGTCTCATGTGAAAATGGGAAAACCACGGAAAATCACCTTCAGGGCTGCCGACAGCCGAACCCTTAAGCTGCCTGTTCCTGGAATTCGGACGAAACGCTACTCGGGCGCTTCGACACCTCAACACGCGCACAGCTATGAAGATAGGTGTATTTGCTAAAATACGCTCCTTTTGTAGACCATTGGCAGCGTCTGTCTTCGGATCCCATGTAAAAATTCTTTGGTGATACATTTAGGGTTACCGAGCGAATTGGCCGTGCGGTTAGAGGCGCGCAGGTGTGAGCTTACATCCGGGAGATAGTGGGTTCGAACCCCAGTGTCAGCAGCCCTGAAGATGGTCTACCGTGATTTCCCAATTTCATACCAGGCAAATGCTGGGGCTGTACCTTAATTAAGGTCACGTCCGCTTCTTTCCCACTCCTAGCCCTTTCCTATCCCATCGTCGCCATAAGACCTATCGGTGTCGGTACGACGTAAAGCAGATCCTAAAAGTAAAATAAGTCTTTCTTTCTCTCTTTCTTAATCCGTTTACAGTCCAGGGTTGTTTTTTCCCTCGGACTCAGCGAGGGATCCTACCTCTACCGTCTCAAGGGCAGTGTCCTGGAGAGTGAGACTTTGGGTTGGTGGATACAACTGCGGAGGATGACCAGTACTTCGCCTAGGTGGCCTCACCTCCTATGTCGAACAGGGGCTTGTGGGGGGGGGAAGATTGCAAGGGATAGGCAAGGAAGAGGGAAGGAGGCGGCCGTGGCCTTAAGTTAGGTAACATCGCGGCATTTGCCTGGAGGAGAAGTGGGAAACCACGGAAAACCACTTTGAGGGTGGTTGAGGAGGGAATCGAACCCCCCTGGACTCAGTTGACCTCCGGAGGCTGTGTGGACCCCGTTCCAGCCCTCGTACCAATTTTCAAATTTCGTGGCAGACCGGGAATTCGAACTCGGGCCTCCAGGGGTGGCAACTTATCACACTAACGACTACACCACAGAGGCCGACCATGTAGTGTTTATCCGACATAATTTTAAAAAATCAGCCATAGATCGCCCTTGGGGGGTTTCTTTACCTACTGGCAGAGTAACATGTAACGTCAGGATAACACTCAAGCAACCTAATTAGCATCAAATCAGAATGTCTGCGCATGATAGTTGAGACCGTACTCCTACTGTTATTTTTTAATTATTATTATTATTATTATTATTATTATTATTATTATTATTATTATTATTATTATTATTATTTTTATTATTATTATTATTACCGGCATTTATTTATTTATTTATTTATTTATTTATTTTATTTATTTATTTATTTATTTATTTATTTATTTATTTATTTATTTATTTATTTATTTATTTATTTATTTATTTATTTATTTATTTATTTATTTATTTATTTATTTATTTATTTTCCTCAAATTGTAGGTACAATTGAGGGATTGTGAATGGCGAAAGGTCATAGCCCCACATTCACATACACGAATCCCTGAGTCTAGCCTAATTAGCAGTCTCCCTGCTGCATGGACGTTGGAAAACCCCAACAGGCTGCTGATAACTTTAAAGTGATCGCAAATGGGACACGAACTGGTCTTTCTTCGCATTCCTTTTTTCTTCCGAACTGGAAGTGACCGCAAATGGGACAAATTTTGCTGTGACCGCAAATGGGACTGACCGCAAATGGGACACAACCTTACACTCAGCGTGAATAAAATTATTTATGGCCTAGATTGTAGCGACTTATTTCCTGACTTTGCAGAGCGATTTTCATTAAGATAGGACCACATTAACATAAAATTTGAGAATTTTAATTTAGGCCTTCCCCTAAACTACCATTTTTAAGCGTGAATAAGATTATTGATAACCTAGATTGTAGTGACTTATTTTACGACTTTGCATACCGATTTTCATTAAGATAGGACCACTAATAACATAAATATTTGAGAATTACTTTTTAGGCCTTCCACTAAACTACCATTTCTTTTAGCGTGAATAAAATTATTTATGGACTAGATTGTAGCGGCTTATTCCCGGACACTACATTCCGATTTTCATTAAAATCTCTTCAGCCGTTTCCTCATGATGCGTCTCTGGATCATAATATTGCGGGCTTCAAACGCGGCAGAGGTAGTCGAATTTTTGAAATGCAGTTAAAGGTCCGTTCAGCCCTCCATGTTGTACGATTGTGGCGACGTTTAGTAAATTTGCAGAGGCTTTCAGACTGAACGCTGAAAGGCATAACAGTCTTTAATGATACTGTATGTATGTATGTATAAATAAATAAATAAATAAATAAATAAATAAATAAATAAATAAATAAATAAAATTATCTTGAATTTTTGCTGTATAAAGGTAAATAACCTGCCTAAAATTCGGGATATATCATCAAAACCAGGCCATTAAACACACCACCCACTGCACAAATGGATTCCCTCATTGTCTGATAGTTATAATAGGTATGTATTGTACATGAAAGATGTGCTGCTAAGTACTTGCACTGTAGGCTGCTGCAGTCACAAAATCATTCTAGGAGTTTGAAGTAAAACATTAACCAACGCCCATATTCAACACTCAAAGGTCCAGGATATGCCTCTGGTTAAGTGTGAGAAAGGAAGTGCATCCCTAACCTTGCCAGAATAAATATTATTATTATTATTATTATTATTATTATTATTATTATTATTATTATTACTCTTATATTCCATTTTGGTAGGTTGTTGTGGGGTTATCACACTCTAAGGTGTATCTGATGCCGACTTCGTCAGCGGACCTCAGTAAGTTGCATTCGGTTGAAGTTAAATCCACATATGGAGACGACCGCACTTCTGAAGCCTCGTAAGTGTACTATCCTGCTTGAGAGTTGACCTCAGGTCTTCTGATGCTCTTGGAAAGAGATTTCACGACGGATGTTACGTGGAGTAATTCCATTCTGGGTCTCTGTAGTAACATTTTCGTTCGTAGCCTATTACTTCGGATATATTTTTGATTCCAATTGTGATCTTACAAGAGTATAAAGTAAATATTGGTCACCAGGAAGAAAACTTCCGAATAAATTTTTAAAAATATCAAAAATAGAATGAAATAATTGGAAAATAAGTTTATAAATCGTGTCCAATAATTCGAGAGTTCAAATCCAATAATAGGCGTTACCTCACCCACAGCTACAAAGTTGCATTTTGAAGATACGTGAACTCAGAAAGTAAAGGTAAGGGAAATATCTAAAAATGTATATAAAAAATAAAAACCACGTTCCAAATACATTTCACACTTTATTTCCAATACTAGCAGACTACTAACAGAAGGGATTACTTTCTTGCTCAGCCACGCCCTACTCGAAGTCAAGATAGCCGTGACTCAGCCCTTCCTGTCCCTTGCTACACAACTGCGGTGCAGTCGCTCAGAAAATGACGGAATGATGTGTATGTTCCTCGTACGTAAAATTTTCTCATAAACAATTGAACCTATACACATAAATCTTGTTGAGGTTATACATAGGCATGAAGAAGACAGATTAGTTTTAAACGGCAAAAGGGTTTTCGTGAAAGCCCCAAGAAGATCTGATTTTTTCAAAGCCAGATCTCAAGATCTTATACGTCCCTCTAGACAGAGCCATAGGTACTCAATGGAGGAAGCAATAGTGCGATTATGAATCAGCGAATACAAAACTTAACCTTGTTGAATTTTTCTCCACCTAATTGACTGTTGTTCACTCCTCGTCTACACCAAAAATGTTGTCTCTCCATTCCCAGGTCGAGTAATCTGCCGCCATGACCATCTTGACTTTCCTTTCCATTTCCGACAGATATACATCGCATACTGCATATCACAGTAGTCCTATATCATAAAGTTCTTATTACTTTATTAATCCAGGGGCGGAGGACGATGTTTACGACTCTGGTAGCTTAATGGACTGTTCACTGCTTCAAATAACATTAATTTTGATGTGTTACTACCACATTAAAGCCTCCGTGACTCAGACGGCAGCGCGTCGGCCTTTCACCGCTGGATACCGTGGTTCAAATCCCGGTCACTTCATGTGAGATTTGTGCTGGACAAAGCGGAGGCGAGACAGGTTTTTCTCCGGGTACTCCGGTTTTCCCTGTCATCTTTCATTCCAGCAACACTCTCCATTCTCATTTCATAGCATATATCAGTCATTAATAAATCACTCTGGGAGTGGCGACCCCATCGTACTAACAGCCTATATCTGCTTCATTCATTACATCCCTGACCCGGTCAATGACTGGAAAATAGGTTGTAGGTTTTCATTTCATTCATTTTCACTGCCACATAACTCTACGCATATGCTTCTCATATTTTTCACAGCAACACACACAGCAAAACAAAGAACACCACTGCATGAGTCAGAGATGGGTGATTTTTGTGGCGAGGTGTGCAAATGATGTATAATCAAATATTTGCTGACAACAACACACTCTTTGCCAGTATTGAAAATGAGCTTGCAGATTTACTTGCAAGAGTAAAGGATGCAAGTCTCATTTACGGATTAGAAATCAATTTGAAGAAAACCAAACTCATGATCATTGATCGTGGAAATCAAGTCCGCCTTACAGGTCGATTAGAGGGACTGGAGTTGGTTAATGGTTCATGTATAAGTAACACAGGAAATTGCGAGAAAGAGATAAAGAGGCGTATTGTCCTGGGACTTGCAGTCATGAGTAAACTAACTAAGATCTGGCAGAACAGGGCAATATCCAAAATCACGAAGATTCGATTCTTTGAAACACTAGTATTTTCCGTGTTCTTTTACGATTGTGAGACATGGACCGTCAAGGTTAAGGACAAAGACCACTTCGATGCCACATGATGCCACTTGACTTTCCCACGTACTGTACAAATATAGACTATGGACAATCATCCAGCTTCTCTATTTACCATATGAAGTTAATAATTTAGGACAGAACAGACGTAGTAATAAATATAGTGCGGAAGTGTGATACATTTACTATGACACACTGTCGCTTGTGTCGTCCAGAAATTATTTCGATTTCCAAACTTCTGTAAAACTCACTGGCCAAAATCCTTCTTAAACTATGGACGTATCCTATGTCAGAAAAGCATTTTCAGGCAGTCCAAGGGTGAAAATATCCCTGGGTCTAAGTTTCCGGAAAAAGGTTTAATATTTTAGCATAAAGTTCACATTTTGAGTAAATTTCGCAATTTTTTCTCCGTTTCAATACGTGTTAAAAATTGCTTACAGGTCGCTAAAAGTCAGTATACAAAAATACAAACATATATAAGCAATTCATGTAATATCGCCATTTTGAAAAATTACCACATCTACCAACAGACTGTCGAGAAGTGATAGTCATTTAGATTAATTTCACCTTCCTTGAGTAAGTCAGACAAGAAGGACAATGTTACTTCGTTTATCTCCTCTCTCTCGCTCTCTCTCTCTCTCTCTCTCTCTCTCTCTCTCTCTCAAAATGAAATGAAATATCTTCGAAACGTTAATAAAATTACTTCTACTAATTAAGTAGCAAGTAATAAAGATAACCTTCTTAGTAATCCATGTGATCTACAGATTTAAGTAGCGTGTATCTTAACGACTTACGACGTAGTAACTCCTCTTCTACGTGGTGCACGACATTTTCCAAGAAGTCCTCATTTTATCAACTCGCGTGTGCTGCTAGAATACATTACATCGAGTTTGTTTTTAGAACTTCAGCATATGCATTACAGTTAAACCGCGATAATATGTGCCCACTTAATAAACTATCCTGCAAAATATAATTCCTGGTCAATGTCCAGTCTATAGAAGGTCCACTACAAAAATGTCCGCAACTAAGGAGTCCAATCAAATGACGGCACGGGCTAAAATACCTAGTGTACTGTAATGTCCACAAGTCAAAATGTGCAATGTACATAAATATATGTAAATCATCATGTACGCAGAAATGTCCGCAAGTCAAAATATTCAATATGTAATTTCATTTGTATATGTTTCCGAAGGTATTATAGCTTGTTGTAGTAAGTTCTGAACTATGGGCAATGAGATTGGCTCCCAGAAAAGAATGGCTTTTGGACATCATGTAAGTATCGAGATGTCTGTAAAACATGATATATGAACAGAATGTTCAAAGAATACCGTAATCTATCGTAACTTCAAAGTGAAAGGCTCCCGATATATTATACCAAGTATCTTAAAAATCAAAGGAGAACCGAAGGGATAGCACTACGATACAAGGAATATAAGAACAATAATAATGTGAGGTTATATACGCAGGCACTTCCGTGTTATATGAAGATGAAAATTATGATATTAAGTATAGCCTAAATCGATATAGTTTCACTGGTAAATTTCATAAATGTGTCTGAATATTTTATGTTCTTGTGTATTTAAAAGGTGCGGGCATTCATCATAAAGACCATTTAATGTCTCTGGACATTTCCGACAATGACCATTTAATGGCAACAGACAATTCTGATAATTATCATTCAATGACTGTTGACATTCTGCAGAAACGTTTAATGACTGGGGGCATTTCTGATAATGACCATTCAATGACTGTGGACTTTTCTGATAATTATATTCAATGACTGTGGACATTTCTAACAAGAAACATTTAATGAGTGTAGACATTTCTGATGATGTCCATTCAATGACTGTGGAAATTTCTAATAATGACATTTCATGTCTGTGGACATTTCTAATAATGACATTCCATGACTGTGGACATTTCTAATAACGACATTCCATGACTGTGGATATTTCTGACAAGAAACATTTAATGACTGTGTAACGTTCCAGACGTTACAGTGTAATTATATTAATTTTATTATGTGTAATTAATTAAGGAATTTAACGTCATGATATTTATCTTAGTATGTAATGGTATTATAATTCATGTTTAATCATTTGCTCACTATCATTTCATTACTTTGTAACTACGACTTGTAAACGAGGGCTGAATATCCTCATATTCACTTAGATTCTTGCGACAGTCGGTTAAAATTAACTTGCAGTAGATTTCCTCTATCTTGCCACATCACCGAGGAGGAAGGAAGGACAAATTTAGACATCAAGTTCTGAGAAAAGCGAGCACGTGTTCACGCGTCCTAACGTAAGCTACCGTATTTCGATCAGAATTATTCGAACTGATCAACGCCTATATTTTAAAAGGAGCGTCATGTTGCCATGGATACTGAGTGAAAGGACGAATAGAAGAACAGTTGATATCATAGTTACGACCCGTCAACTCTAATATCTGGAGTGGGGAGAGACGTGTCATCTGATTGGACCACGTGTAGCGACCTGTAATTAGCGCGAGAGAAGGTTATAAAAGGGCGTGTTGGAGCTCGTGGCTTCATCTTCTTATGATCTTCTACTGATCTTCTGATCTTCTACGAGACTTCTCTCTACATTATTCTACGTATTCATTCGCTACTTGATCTTCTACGTGATAATCTACTTGATTCTTCGTCTCGGTACTTAGAAATTCTGAATGAGGGATGTATAGCAACTCTCATCAGGAATTACGTACAGCACGGCTACAAGACCGGTTTGAACCAGTCGAAGTCAATAGATAGTTTTAATCTAGATAGAAATGAAACTTCAGAGAACATTTTCAGTAAAGTTGGAAGGATTCTTAATTGAGTATCCTCTCCATATAACCCAAGGTGGTTCTTCTAACTATGACTTAGGGCTTATCTCCAATATATGGGATAAAGCATAATAGGGAGTGTTAGTTTTGAAGTCATTTTCCAATTAGTGGGAGGTGCAATTGGCAAGGCAGGAATGGTACTTAGCTGCAGATGAAGAGATCTCAAAGACGACCGATGATGTTCCCGCTACAAGGATGGAAGCTTTCCCAGGACCAGCAGAACAAGACTACATGGTGAGCAAACGAGTTAAAGATATTGCAAGTTTTCGCGAAGTAGAGTCATTCAATTTTTTGTTAAATTCATTTTATATTTTAAATTCAGTTCTCGTTAAACCGTCGTCATTTATATTAAATATAATAAATAGTATTTTTCCAGTTCACTTTAATCAATCTGCCTTAATTAGCCTTTTGATTTTTAATTCTCCTGCTTAATGATTAGTGCACTATCACCCCACCACTGTGATAAGAGTCTGTCCAAGCTTGATTATAAAATTTTATCTTTAAGTCCTCAACTTAAAGATTGGCGCCCTTTGCTTGCTTGGTTGCATTTCTCGTTTGATGATTGTTCTCCGAGAGGGGAAGCCACATAAATGCCGCTCCAACGTGTGGCGAGAAAATCATTAAGTACGGAGCAGTTAATGACAGTAACGATATCAGAATTCGTATTATGGGCAAAATTTGGATATCCACGTTTCATTAAGAGTGTTTGATTGTGGGAAGGGTCATGGCTGATCAGACGAAAGAGGAGAGGATGTTGCGCAGTGGACGGGCGATAAAAGGCAATAACGTATTGAGTTCAGAGGAAGAGTTGTGTAGTCTAGGAGAGGAAATTGAAGATAGAAGTGTAAGTAGTATGGAGAGTGAAGGCAAGCAGAAAGAAGTCAGTATGGAGTCAGATGATAGTAGGATGGGGGGCGAAGCGGAAGTAAACACTAACAATGAAAGTAATAATAATGATCAGTTAATGGGAATGATGCAGTTAATGTTAAGTAAGATAGAGGACAGTAAATCTGAAATAAAAAATGAATTGGAACAAATTAAAACAGATGCAGAACAAACTAAATCTGAGCTTAAAAGTGAATTGGAACAAATTAAAACAGATGTAGAACAAAATAACACTAAAATTGAGAGTATTAAATATGAACTTAAAGAACAGTTAGAGCAAACTAAAGCTGAATTAAGTAGGGAGATGAGGGAAAATAAGGAGGAAGCGAATCGGAGAATGGACGAACACAGTAGGCAGTTACGCGATCTGGTGGTAAAAAATGAACATTTTAATAAGCGATTAGAGGACCAGAAAAGCGAATATGTACGGCAAGGAAAAAAGGTAGAAGAAAAGTTGGCAGAGCAGAGAAGTGAATTCCTGGAATTAATGGGGAAGGAAAACAACTCTACTAGGGAGGAAGTAATGAGGCAGGTCACTAGTATTGATAAGAGAGTTGAGACTCAAAGAGGGGAAATACGGGTATTTAAAGACCACGTCCAACAAGAGATTGACACGGTAAAGCTTAGAATAGAAGATGAGACCCGGGCAAGTGAAGAAAGGTTTGCGATAGCTGAAGAGAATAAGATTGAAATTAGGACATTGAAAGAGAAGCAGGTTAATTTGGAGAGAGAAATTGATAGGAGAGACAGAGATGTAGAATGCCGGATGGAGAAAGCAGAAAATAAGTTAAAACAGGTGGCAAAGGATAAACAGGTTTTCACGGGAAGGCAATGTCTAGGAAATAGCTACATTAGGGAAACTGAACTACCTAAATTTAATGGGAAACAAACGAACCCGCTAGATTTCCTTAAGATGATTGAAAAACGATTTGAAAAGCGTCTAGAGGAAGGGTCTATGGACTGGGAAGACGTTATGGAAAATATTGACCATGCTTTTGTAGGAGAAACTCGGTCTTGGTTCATGGTATATAGGCAAACGATGACGAACCTGAAAGAATTCAGAAATAAGTTTAGAGAGAAATTCTGGAATGAAGCGATACAAGCTCGGGAGAGAGAAAGGGTGATATTTGGGAGGTACAAACAGCATGAAGGAGTTACTATGACCGAGTACTTCCTGGCACATGTCATGATTTGTCAAAACTTAGATGGTATAACCGAGGGGTCTGATGTAGTAAGACTACTTTTAAGACATTTTCCGGACAGGGTGAGAGAAGCGGCCTGCATGCAAAAGGTTGGAACTATTCAGGAGATGGAGATCCTACTAGGCAGTTTTGATGCGTTAGGTAACCTTAGGAGTAGAACGGAGAATATTCAGAACTTTAGTCATCACAACGGAATGAGACATAACGGTAGAACACAGAATCACGAAGCTCGCAATCAGTTCAGACCTCAGCAGAACAGCAGGAGCGGAGCACCGGAATATAGGACAGGAAATCCCCAACGGAGGCAAGAGCAATGTACTAATGAGTCCAACGTCAATACACAAAGGGAACCTTTAAACTAACTAGAGGCTGTAATGTTAGGTCAGAATTCCAGCCTAGTACGAAGGTAGCGAAGTGTCTTGCCATGAAAGTGTTACCATATGACCTCGATGTTAGAGACGATTTGTTGTATGAACCCGAGCAGAATAATGGAGATTCAAGTAATAAAGTAGTCAATCCCGTTGTTAAATTGAAAGTCTGGGGGGCGTGGGTTAAAGTTTTGATTGATTCTGGTAGCCAAATATCATGTATTAGTTCTCAGTGGTATGAGTCATTAGTGAAACAGGGTATTCAGTTGGAGGAAATGCCTGTTAAGTCTACTTTCATCATTACGGCTGTTGGAAAGAGGTCTAAGCAAATTTGTAAACAAGTAGCTGTCCCGATCTGTATTAATAATTTTATTAGCGTTCAGATATGTTTGGTAATTCCGCATTTGATATATGATCTTATCTTGGGATCTGACTGGTTAACGTTAAAATTGGCTCAGTTAAATTACAATGATCTAGTGCTAAATTTGAGGTGGAATAATGAGGATATCAAGGTCAAGTTTGAGGAGGAAATTCAGAGGAAAACGGAAGTTAGTACAGTGTGGAGAATGAGAGAGGTTTCTAAAGTTAATGAAGAGGCTAGTGAGGTCCTGAAGTTGTGCCAGTTGTGGATTCATGAGGATAAAATATGTGGCTTGAAAGAAGCCGTAAGTAGAAATGAGTTAAATGAAATCCAGAAGGACAAGTTATTTGAAGTGTTATGTGAACACGTGGAGATTTTCTCCGAGAAACCTGGTGTTACCCATCTGTATGAACATTCTTTTTCTGTGCTGGATAAGACTCCATTCAGCGGACCGCGGTATCCGATACCACACAAATATGCAAAAGCCGTAGAGGATCAAATTCAAGCTATGTTAGCAGACGATGTGATTGAATTATCAAACAGTCAATATGTTAATCCCTTAATTGTCGTGCCTAAGTCTGATGGATCAATACGTTTGTGTATTGATGGCAGGGAGATGAACAGACGTATTGGTGCTGATCAGTTGAGATCACAAACCATTGAAGAGTTGATACAGAATTTTCAGGGTAAGAGTTGGTTTTCTACGTTAGATCTGAGGAGTAGTTTTTGGCAGATACCTTTAAGATCAGAAGATAGGCCTCTTACTGCTTTCAGCTATAAGCATAGTTTGTACCAATTTAGGCGTGTTCCTTTTGGGACCCGTACGAGTTCGGCAGCTCTTATTCGCGCACTTAGTATTGCCTTGGGGGATGATACTGGAGATTATGCTACTATTTATATCGATGATTTGGTTATAGGATCTAGTACCTTTGAAGAGCACTTGGACCACTTGGAGAGGGTTTTTTCTAAATTAGAGTATGCTGGTTTTACTCTGAAACTTGACAAATGTGTTTTCAGTAGACGAGAGGTGACTTTTTTGGGGCACCGTGTATCGGCAATGGGAGTGACGCCTGAGAGCACAAGAATTGAAAAAATATTGAATACTACAACACCTAGAAATATTAAGGAGCTCAGATCGTATATTGGTGTATGTAATTTTTTCAGACGATTTGTAGTGAGATTTGGTAACTTACTAGAGCCATTTAGAGAACTATTGAAAGCTGGCAGTAAGTGGGAATGGACACAAGATCATGATAGAGCTTTCCTAAAATTAAAAGAAGGATTCAGGCAGGCGGTTGTTTTGAGATACCCCATGCCCGATAGGAAGTATGTGTTGCTGACGGACGCATCTCACTGTGGTATCGCTGGTGCATTATGTCAAGTAGATGATGATGGTAATTTAGGGATTGTGTCTTTAGCTTCCAGAGGTTTAAGTGCTGCTGAAAAGCGTTATACTATAACGAACTTGAATTCCTAGCTATCGTATACTCCCTGAGTAAATTTAGGATGTATGTTTTAGGTACCGAATTTGAAATTAGGACGGATCATCATGCTCTTTCTTTTGTATCCAAGTGTAAATTATCATCTAACAGAGTTAGTAGATGGATACTCGCCCTACAAGAGTATGATTTTAAGGTAACTCACATTAAGGGAAAGAATAATGTCCTTGCTGATTTATTGTCACGTGATCCGAAGTTGTGCGAAGAAGGTAGCCTTCTAGAGCCACGTGAGGGCATTATTATATGTACATGTCTGTCTAAGGAAAATGAAACTGCTCTAAATAGACTACGTAACCTATTGGTTGAACAGTCGGTAGACGAAGAATGTCGGGAACCTTTGTCTGTACTTCAGGGAGAAGAGCAGCTCACTGTGTCGCATGGTAGGCACACGTACAAACTGGTTAACGGGTTTCTAGCCAGGAAATGTGGCGAGGATCTCTGGGGGATTTGTGTACCCAAAGCGCTACGTGTGGAATTGATTTGGTTTATCCACAAGGAATTAGGACATTTTGGAGCTAATAAAGTTCTGTATGAGATCCGACAGAATTTTATATGGGACAAGATGGGAAGAGATATAAGAAAAATTCTTTCCACTTGCGATCTGTGTCAGCGTAGCAAAGTTCCTAACCGCTATTTAGAAGGACCTCGTCAGGCAGTAATCTCAGAAAGACCTGGTGACTTGGTGTGTACTGATTTATTTGGACCTGTGGTAAAGGGACAGTTCGGCTTCCAATATATTTTAGTCATCATTGATGCCTTCTCGAAATTGGTCAGATTATACGGTATGAGAAAAGCCACTGGAAAATCTTGTAGTCGTATAATCAAAGAGAAGTATATCCCTGAATTAGGTACTCCTCTTAGAATATTATCAGACAGTGGACCGCAATTTATTTCGAGAAAATGGAAGTCCATAATTAGAGAGCTAGGTATTACACAGGTTCATTCATCTATTAGATACCCTCAGGGCAATATGTGTGAGCGCGTTATGAAAGAGTTATCTCGCATGTTTAGATGCTTAGTGTTCGATAAGCATACAGCCTGGGTGGCTCATTTATCCCGCATAGAGACATGGATCAATGCTGTTCAACATGAAAGCACGAGATTGACGCCGTCACAAGTTCATTTTGGTTGTAAGCCTCAGAATGAACTAGTGAGAGTGTTAGGTTTGCCTGAGGAACCACCTCGTAATGCTGAATTTTACGTCCGACTGGCACGGGAGAACCTGATTAAATCTGGAGATAAACGTAAAAGGCAACAGAAACGTAAGGTACTTGATAACTTTGAGGTAGGTGAGATGGTTTTGGTGAGAGTTCCCATGTTGTCAAATAGTGAGGATAAGGTAACAAAGAAATTTTTTCTTTTATATCAAGGCCCTTATAAAGTACATAGAAAACTAGGACCCTGTGCTTACAAGTTAGCGGATGGCGAGAGCGTAATGAATGGTTCATATAACATTAGTAGTTTACGGAGATACCTGTCGTGTGAGGTGGCTGAACCGGATTGTGAGATATAGGTCAGTAACGCGGGGAAGTTGCTACTTGTTATGTCAGACTACGAGCGGTATGTGTTTACGTCTCAATTGTGGCGGTATTTCCTAGTTGTGTTTGTAAAATAGGGAGGTGTTTGTGTGGCGGTAGATTTACGCTCGTTCATTGACAATAGATCATCTGTTTTCTGTATGTGAGGCCATGAAATTTTATATATTTGTTTTCTGAGATGTTACAGAAGGCTAATTAAAGCTGACGACGGCAAATAATTAATTTTCCCGTATGTGCATTTCTAACTTGCAATAATTTTACCGTGAGCTTAAATTACGTGTGTATTCGTGTGGAGTGTATTACATCCTGCTTCAAGATAAGGTTGAAACATTCGAAAGAGTGATAAAAGTGTAAATTGTTTGTATCATTTGTTTTCCATTTTTTATGTAAAAGATTGGAAGAGAACGTGTTACTGCTATCTAGCAAAGAATGTCGGAAAGATGGGAAGAAAGGACAAATAGACACTCGGCAGAGTTTGTGATCTGAATTGTATATATTATGTGATATTCTCTAGGGTAATCTTGTTTTTTTACAAAAATGGAAAGTTGCTTGTGTTGGGCATAATTTTGTATCTAAACCTCAAGATGAACTGAAATAACAGACATTCGCAATGGTAAGCAGTCTAAGCGAGATATGGAAACAGAGAGATATAATTAATTGTATGAAAATACTGTCGCTCGTAATGGGCAGGTAATAGAGGTATTTCAAGTCAATGTGGGAGTAAGTATGTGAGTTCTCAACTCATATGATATTTGTTAAGAACTCATGGGGGCGTATGTAACGTTCCAGACGTTACAGTGTAATTTTATTAATTTTATTATGTGTAATTAATTAAGGAATTTAACGTCATGATATTTATCTTAGTATGTAATGGTATTATAATTCATGTTTAATCATTTGCTCACTATCATTTCATTACTTTGTAACTACGACTTGTAAACGAGGGCTGAATATCCTCATATTCACTTAGATTCTTGCGACAGTCGGTTAAAATTAACTTGCAGTAGATTTCCTCTATCTTGCCACATCACCGAGGAGGAAGGAAGGACAAATTTAGACATCAAGTTCTGAGAAAAGCGAGCACGTGTTCACGCGTCCTAACGTAAGCTACCGTATTTCGACCAGAATTATTCGAACTGATCAACGCCTATTTTAAAAGGAGCGTCATGTTGCCATGGATACTGAGTGAAAGGACGAATAGAAGAACAGTTGATATCATAGTTACGACCCGTCAACTCTAATATCTGGAGTGGGGAGAGACGTGTCATCTGATTGGACCACGTGTAGCGACCTGTAATTAGCGCGAGAGAAGGTTATAAAAGGGCGTGTTGGAGCTCGTGGCTTCATCTTCTTATGATCTTCTACTGATCTTCTGATCTTCTACGAGACTTCTCTCTACATTATTCTACGTATTCATTCGCTACTTGATCTTCTACGTGATAATCTACTTGATTCTTCGTCTCGGTACTTAGAAATTCTGAATGAGGGATGTATAGCCACTCTCATCAGGAATTACGTACAGCACGGCTACAAGACCGGTTTGAACCAGTCGAAGTCAATAGATAGTTTTAATCTAGATAGAAATGAAACTTCAGAGAACATTTTCAGTAAAGTTGGAAGGATTCTTAATTGAGTATCCTCTCCATATAACCCAAGGTGGTTCTTCTAACTATGACTTAGGGCTTATCTCCAATATATGGGATAAAGCATAATAGGGAGTGTTAGTTTTGAAGTCATTTTCCAATTAGTGGGAGGTGCAATTGGCAAGGCAGGAATGGTACTAAGCTGCAGATGAAGAGATCTCAAAGACGACCGATGATGTTCCCGCTACAAGGATGGAAGCTTTCCCAGGACCAGCAGAACAAGACTACATGGTGAGCAAACGAGTTAAAGATATTGCAAGTTTTCGCGAAGTAGAGTCATTCAATTTTTTGTTAAATTCATTTTATATTTTAAATTCAGTTCTCGTTAAACCGTCGTCATTTATATTAAATATAATAAATAGTATTTTTCCAGTTCACTTTAATCAATCTGCCTTAATTAGCCTTTTGATTTTTAATTCTCCTGCTTAATGATTAGTGCACTATCACCCCACCCCTGTGATAAGAGTCTGTCCAAGCTTGATTATAAATTTTTATCTTTAAGTCCTCAACTTAAAGATTGGCGCCCTTTGCTTGCTTGGTTGCATTTCTCGTTTGATGATTGTTCTCCGAGAGGGGAAGCCACAACTCTGGACATTACTAATAATGGCATTCCATGACTGTGGACATTTCTGATAATGACATTCCATGACTGTGGATATTTCTAATAATGACATTCCATGACTGTGGACATTTCTGATGAAATGAAATGAAATGTCGTATGGCTTTTAGCGCCGGGATATCCCAGGACGGGTTCGGCTCGCCAGGTGCAGGTCTTTCTATTTGACTCCCGTAGGCGACCTGCGCGTCGTGATGAGGATGAAATGATGATGAAGACAACACATACACCCAGCCCCCGTGCCGTAGGAATTAACCAATTAAGGTTAAATTTCTCGACTCGGCCGGGAATCGAACCCGGAACCCTCTGAACCGAAGGCAAGTACGCTGACCGTTCAGCCAACGAGTCGGACGACATTTCCGATAATGACATTCCATTACTGTGGACATGTCTAATAATGACATTCCATGACTGTGGACATTTCTAATAATGACATTCCATGACTGTGGACATTTCTAAAAATGACATTCCATGACTGTGGACATGTCTAATAATGACATTCCATGACTGTGGACATTTCTAATAATGACATTCCATTACTGTGGACATTTCTGATAATGACATTTCATTACTGTGGACATTTCTGACAAGAACCATTTAATGACTGTGGACATTTCTGACAAGAACCATTTAATGACTGTGGACATTATGACAAGAACCATTTAATGACTGTGGACATTATGACAAGTATCATTTAATGACTATGGACATTATGACAAGAACCATTTAATGACTGTGGACATTTCTGACAAGAACCGTTTAATGACTGTGGACATTTTGACAAGAACCATTTAATGACTGTGGACATTTCTGAAGAAACGTTTGATGACTATGGACATTTCTGACAAGAACCATTTAATGACTGTGAACATTATGACAAGAACCATTTAATGACTATGGACATTTCTGACAAGAACCATTTAATGACTGTGGACATTTCTGACAAGAACCATTTAATGTCTGTGGACATTTCTGACAAGAACCATTTAATGTCTGTGGACATTTCTGACAAGAACCGTTTAATGACTGTGGATATTTCTGACAAGAACCATTTAATGTCTGTGGACATTTCTGACAAGAACCATTTAATGGCTGTGCACATTTCTGACAAGAACCATTTAATGGCTGTGGACATTTCTGACAAGAACCGTTTAATGACTGTGGACATTTCTGACAAGATCCATTTAATGACTGTGGACATTTCTGACAAGAACCGTTTATTGACTGTGGGCAGTTCTGACAAGAACCGTTTAATGACTGTGGACATTTCTGACAAGAACCGTTTAATGACTGTGGACAATTCTGACAAGAACCGTTTAATGACTGTGGACATTTCTGACAAGAACCATTTAATGACTGTGGGCATTTCTGATAATGACCATTTAATGACTGTGGACATTTCTGACAAGAACCATTTAATGTCTGTGGACATTTCTGACAAGAACCATTTAATGACTGTGGACATTTCTGACAAGAACCATTTAATGACTGTGGACATTTCTGACAAGAGCCATTTAATGACTGTGGACATTTCTGATAATGACCATTTAATGACTGTGGACATTTCTGATATCGACTATTTGGTAGTAAGCATTTTTGATAATGACCATTCAATTACCGTGGACATTTCTGATAATGACCTTCTAATATTGTGGGTGTATCTGTTAATGTCTATTTAATGTCACTGGACATTTCCGATAATGACTATTGAATGACTGTGGACATTTCTAATAATGGCTCTTTACTGACTGTGGACATTTCTGATAATGGCTATTTAATGTCTGAATATTTCTGACAATGACTATTTAATAGCAGTGACATTTCTAATAATGACTATTTAATGACTGTGAATATTTCTGATAATGACTATTTAATGACAGTGGACATTTCTGATAAGAACCTTTTAATGACGATGGACATTTCTGATAATGACATTCAATGACTGTGGACATTTATGATAAGACCCATTTGATGATTGGTAAACATTTCTGATAAGAACCATTTAATGACCGTGGACATTTCTGATAATGACATTCAATGACTGTGGACATTTATGATAAGACCCATTTGATGATTGGTAAACATTTCTGATAAGAACCATTTAATGACCGTGGATATTTCTGATAATGACTATTGAATGACTGAGTATTTCTGATAATGACTGTTGAATGACTGTGAGTATTTCTGATAATAACTGTTTAATGACTGTGGACATTTATGATAATGCACATGAGCTGTCAGTTGAAGGATGGCGTAAAATGACATTAGCAGTCGAATAAGTTTGAATGGTGTTTTTAAAAGTAGGAAAGTTCTCAATATCAATATAAATTTGGAATTCAGGGGACAAATTTGGTCAAGGGCGTGGTTATAGGAAGGGAATTTAGGGACTAGAATAATTTACCATGAGATAAGTTCGGTAAATGTTCAACTTCTTTGAAATTATTTAAGAAAAGGCTAGGTAGATAACTGATAATGAATCTGCCATCTGTGCGACTGCCCTAAATATTGATCAATGATTGATTGATTGATTGATTGATTGATTGATTGATTGATTGATTGATTGATTGATTGACTAGCGTTAGTGGATATTTTGAAGTGGATATTTCGCAATGGGCTAATTAACTGCGTGTTTTCAAGAATTTCTATTTCAACCATAAGGAAGTTGTGGAAAAAGCGCAAGAAACGTAAAATAAAAGTCACATGGAACGTACCCATGATCTGGTGGGGTACTATTTCTAAGGAATTACACTTTTCTGGTCTGGATTTCTCATGGTAATCGAAAAATATTCAAGTACTGTAATGCATGTAGACGAAATATTTTTTGGAAGTAGAAATAGCACCCTTTTAATAGACACTCCTCAATAGCAAAATATGCATTCATTATCTAATTCCTGTACATCTCTTATACGAAGCCTTTAAAAATTACCCCGTATGTAGTGCTCGAATCCTGCCTATCACGCTTCATTCGTGGACTATTATCAGTTCATTTTTTGCTAATGCTTGGAAAAAAGTTAAATTTTCTATACTTGTTCTAGCTAGGGTTATAAATCTGTAGGGTATGCAGCCTTTACTAGTGGTTCTGATCCCGTTACCTGCGGTCTTTAAACCTATGCCATTGTACAGAATAATACCGTGACCGCTGTATTGTCATCCCTTCTTTCTCACATTCATATTCTTCGGTTCTGGAAACTTTTCGTTGTCAGTTACATGTCATCTTTGATGTCCTGTATTGTCTGCGTGATTAAAACCAGTGTTAAAATTAGCACAGCCATGAAGTTGATAAATCATAGAAAATTATGTTGGTATAATAATAATAATAATAATAATAATAATAATAATAATAATAATAATAATAATAATTTCGTGTGGCTATTTCTAGCCGAGTGCAGCCCTTGTAAGGCAGACCCTCCGACGAGGGTGGGCGGCATCTGCCACGTATACGTAACTGCGTGTTATTGTGGTGGAGGATAGTGTTACGTATGATGTGTGAGTTGCAGGGATGTTGGGGACAGCACAAACATCCAGCCCCTGGGCCAATGAAATTAACCAATGAAGGTTAAAATCCCCGACTCGGCCGGGAGTCGAACCCGGGACCTTCTGAACCGAACGCCAGTACGCTGACAATTCAGCCAACGAGTCGGACGTTATGTTGGGGTGGTGAAGGGAATGGAGAAGATGAATCAGGTGTGTGGTTTCCAACGCAGCAAGATACCCTTTCAACGAAGCAACTATAGAACATTATTTATCAGTGCTTCTTATGATATGTCAATGAGTGTAAATTCACAGTCAAAATGTACAGAAAATTTCGCTGTATGGGTGTCGTATACAAAACAGACTACAATTAATGAGGGTTTTCCCTGTAGGAATAAAGCGTTGTAGGGCTAACGGTATGCCATTAATAGGACTGGTGTTGTAAAATAAATATTGTATGTTATCTTGCCATGCCGTACATATATCATTTTAGTATATGCAATATTTCAATAAAAAAGGTGAAAAATATTGAACATGCTTTGTTTTTCTTATCCTGTACGTATGCCTTTGCTGGCGAGATGTATTGTTTACAGTGCACTGTGTCTTCTGGCATGGGCTAAAATAAATTTGTTACTTTCATTGACCTGTCACAGTCTCCTCCTTGGCTTTGGCAATATCAAAGTGACTGAGGTATGAGCGATGCTAGTAACACCATTCCTTATGCAGCCAGTCCCTGTTATGAATGGTGTGAAAATATCGCTCATAGTGTGAGTTGGTGCATGCATATCAGGGGGTTTGGCAGACTGATATGTAATAGCAACTTCTGGCTCAGAGAGGAAAGCAAAGGGAAGGTATTTCACTACTCATTTCCCTAGTAAGCCTCTTTAGTGACACCTGTGACAGCTGTTGGTGAAGCTGTAGAGGATCAAACCAACCTTCGGGCTGAATACTCAACCTACATACATTCTATACGTACTTGGCTGTACTGCGCTTAATAAAACTCAAATCGGATGACATCAAGATCAATTGCTTGGCTTTCGCAGACAACCTAGTAATACTAGCGAACAAACAATGAAATCATAGGCATCAAATATATAATTCCACAGGGAATGTGCTGAAAAATTTGGGCTACAAATGTCATTTGAGAAAACTAAGTTCATTTGTACTAGAATCAACATTCAGAAACTAAACACAAATACAGGCAGATAAAACGGGTTCCACACTTTAAATACCATGTTGAAATTGTAGAACCAGCAGAGTTAGATAAGAAAGTACAGAAAGTTTGCCTAAAGAAACTCTGAGATTGTTTTCCTGACTCGCTGACTAAATTTACAAACATATAAAACTGCATTAATATTGAAAATCTGAATATCTTCATTTAAAATGGAAAATCTGAAAATTAACATTCATTAAATAAAATACACACTCGTCGAACCTTGTACTCACACTTACTTGTTACCTGCTTACTTACACATACGTTATTTGAAGGGCGCCAGCTGTCACTCAGTACAGCAATAATATAATGAGACTCTTGACCATATCTAGGGTGTGGGGTAATAAGCTTACTTTTGACAACATACCATATAAGTTCTGGGAAAAGGAGATTGGCGTTCGGTTTCCCCATTAATTTTGAGGTTAAGATATTTTACTGTCAATGAAATGAAACTCTGAATTCGTTTGATAGAACAATATATATTCTTTAAATAATATATCAAAAAATAGTGAGTCTTGTTGCGATAAAACAGATGAGAATATGAAATTATGTTATTGCAACTGACAGAAACTAGGCATGAATTTGAATTCTTCTTGACCGGACATTTAACAATTTATACGAAATATTTCCCTCACTGATTCACTTGACTGTACCTTCAACACTTTGAGTGTAATTACGACGTAATCCATTGCTCTGGTGTTTACTGTAGATGTGTCACGCCTAACGTGGTGATACATCCTTGCGACTGCTTCTTCTCCATATCATCTGACTTCTTTGTAAGTCAATATGGTATGACCTCTTGGTAGGTCCAGGGTTGCCCTCTCTGACTCCTTGGTAAGCCTTGCGTCCGCGTCTTCCACTAAGTGACGGACCAACCATTTGGTCTCACTCTCTCAATGACCAATAATGGCTCACTGAGTCTTCACCATCTCTCGTTCACACTGGTTGGCTGAGCACTTAAGGCCTCTTGATCTAGTAGACTACTTCACTGTACTGCATCCGTATAAGTAATGACTGACGCTACAATATGGACCCACCTTATATAGACGTTGGTTGACACAACTACGTAATCTCCAGAAATAACAATGACATACTCCCACCTACGCGACAGATATTACAAACAGTGGTGAAATAGCCCTCGGGCGGTCGACTCGCTGAGCGCATATCTAAATAAATACGATGACGTAGCCAAGACTTGGCGATGACTTGGCAGAATCTCCACTGGTATCGCAATATAACAACGTCACTTCCAATCTCTGATATATACAACAATTCTCACTGTACAGGTATTGAGTGTTATACTACACATACGTATATATGCATACATCTAAGTGCAATCTTGCAAGCAACAGGCAATTGCAAAATTGAATAAAACGGATAATTACAATAATAGTACAATATCACAGATAACATAATAATAATACTGACATAATAATAATAATAATAATTGTTACCGTGTTTTGGTGGTAGTTATGCATGAAAGAAGGTGCTGGGTGGTGAAGGGGTCTCAAGCTACTAAAGTGAAATTAATTTTAAAATTTAACAAGGTTATATTTTCTTTTCAAAATTAGGTAACAACAAATTGAACAGGTACTTAATAGCCGAAACACGATTGACAATTACATTTACATAGGTACCCCATTTGGGGCTTCAAAAAGTCAGAAACATAATTCTTGAGCCATGAGCCCAACCTTACAATGAACACCATACAACAAAGGGGCCGAAAACCCCCAAACATGCCAGAAACACCGGCTTCCAATTACATCCAAAAGCCTCCTTGAGGCAGAAACACAATTTTCAAAAAGGGCAACTTCCCCTTAAAATACAAGCCTATCATAGGCCACTCCGAACTCCACCTTTAAGCCGTCCTCAAAGGACATATACACAGGAGCAAAATACCCAATCTACTGAGGTCTGTTAAATGACAAGAAAGTTAATACATGACCTCTAAAATCACAATTTGAGAGGAGGCGAACTTGCACTCCTAATACACTTTGTCTTTAAGACCTATTTTGGCTCTAAGGCCACTGATGCAAGGGCTAATCCCATACTACAGAGGTGACTTAAGAAACTACTAACTTACATTACTGAAGAATAGGTTGCGAAAAATAAGTTCACCTCAAACAATGTGAGTGGGAGCTCGAGAGGGTTAACACTCTCTATCCCAGTATGTCGCTTTACAAGAGAATAGAAGAAAAGAGAAGTTACATTTTAGGAAAAGGTTACATAGGGGAACGCTTAGAACCTGCCCCGAAAGTTAAACTGCTGAGCTGGCAAAGAAAAAAATTTATTAATCGGCCATTACCTTATTGTTGACCGCTGCCGAGGAAAGAGGCGCTTCCCGCCTCCTGCTATGTACTTAATACACTGAAAGATGGAACAGAAGTGGCCCGGAGACCCTAAAATCAGCAGTTTAAATACTCTCGCAGAAAGTTCTAGGCGTTAGGGGAAAGAAAACACCCTCCCACAAAGATTTTATTGGGTAGGACCCCGCAACAGATTCAAGTTGGGGAAAGATACACCAGATTGGTCAGAAATTAATTGAACAAATTCGTGATTGGATACATTCAAAACAAGGGGAAGAAAGGGGTAAATATTGCCAACTTAAACAATGACAGAAAGAAATTTAACAAAGAACAAACTCCTGAAATTAAATTTTCTCCAACAAAATAGTTCTTTGACTCCGCACTAGGGTGCACTATTGTTGATCTTCAGTAGTGTCCTCTAGAAGAGAAAGTTCACACTTCTTAATACAAGCAAGACAAAAGTACGTCGAAAATGACACAGTTCACAAACTCAAAAATTTCCAGGTAGTAACATCTTCTGAGAAATTTGGAAATTAAGACCGTAGATAAAGTTCAGACTTCCTCCAGAAGAGGAGTTTCAACTGGCGCAACTTTTAAATAAACGGTGTGGAGGTGTACCGCCCGGTACAATAATAATAATAATAATAATAATAATAATAATAATAATAATAATAATAATAATAATAATAAAATACAGATAAAATCATACAATAATAAAAGTACAGATATCATCTTGTAACGGGATTTGAACCGTTACAATTCGCCTCCCTCATAAATAAATCGAAGAACAAAGAATCGATTGATTTATGAACAAAATTATATATATAACATTGACACAGATAAACACTTTAAATGAGTATACAACAATAATTTTCTTTTTCAGCATCCATACATTTTATAAAATATCAAAGGTATGAGAATTCTTCTCGCACATTGCCATCGTAGATAACTGTTCAGTGTCCCATTCTCATACAATACACAAGAGCATAGCCCTTAATTTAACACACACAAATAATTTTAAATGATTACACTACATTCTTCTTTTTTTTTTAACATATCAAAACATTTTGTGAAAATTTACTTATATGAGAACTATTCTCGCATATTGTTATCGCAGATAACTGTCCAATGTCCTGTTCTCCGTTTTTTTTGTCACACAGTACATGACAATGTAGCACTTATTCTTCCAATGCACCAATACGACACTTGGTTCACACGCATATCGCAGATGTTAGTTTTATTTTGCCAGTTTCTCACAAAATTTAATCATCTTACTCTTATTTCAACAAAGCTCACGTGAAATACTTCTTTACATTCATTATACTATAAATACCGACAATATCCCCTTCCGGATCTTTATAAGAATATGCACACTCCCCGATACGGTTCACAATAGTGAAATACCCCTGATAAAAAAATAACTTCAACATATTTCCCGCCTCTGCAGATGATGAAATGGAACTCTGAGTAGCACTCTGTCACGCAAACTGAATCAATTTTGCCCTCATTGACTTACATATATCAATAAATCACATCCTTCTTGGCAACAATAATTAAAGGATCAATACCATGGCTAAAAGATGGTTCAATTATTCCGTAATCCAGCATAATGTTTATTTGTTCTAAGACGTCACTAGCATTTTTAAGTTGAATGGGGTACTTACCTCCCACAAATGATGAATGGTCATGTACTACAAATTTATGTTCATATACGTGTTCTTCCTCACTTACCACTAAATACCTCTCGATGCTTACCTAACATCGAGCACAATTACTCCTCCTGTAATTTACTCAAATTACCTCACGTCACTGCCTCATACCGACGATCCCTCAGATCCTGGTCGTATAGACACCTGACACACTTCAACACATTTCCTCTCACTAGGAACTACTTCACTTACCTCTCACATATCTTTAAAGAACACACGTTACCCAATACTTACCTCAGACCATCATAATTAACACATACGTCTTTGCTAGTTTCCTCATAGAACAAACACACACTACCTAAATTAAAGTCTATTCTACTTCCATGATTTGCAACCAAGTCAGCTCCTAAAACAACTGAATACACAAGTTCTGGTACAACAAGGCCTAGTTGAAACTTACAATTATCTTTACTTATGATTGGTACCGCTATTATTTTATTTACTCACTTTGACTCACCCAACGGCTGTTATAAGATCTGATAGTACCTTCACTTACCTTCTTCATATCACAATTTCCATCATTGGAGTTATTCCCTCACTACTTACATCACATTCTCAGCATTACAAGTACTTACATCACTTACCAGAACACTTCTTACGTCTAACTTACTGCTACCATTAATTACATCATTATCTACGACTACGTCATTACTTAAATACCTCACTTAACATTACTTAGGTCACAATCACACTATACTTAAATCTACTTTCACTACATAACTACTTATACTAAATACCTGTTCAACTTCTACCTTCGGCCTGTCCTCTTAATTTACCCGATTCCCTGTGAATCTGATATACTCTGGCTCGATAACGACACCTTGATAACCTTCATATTCGGCTTATCATAATCCCTCTGATAACTCAAATCCGTACGCCTCCCATCTTCCGATTCTCTCTGATTACTCCTCTGACCTTCTCTCTCATAACTCAAATACATACGCCTCCCATCTTCCGATTCTCTCTGATTACTCTTCTGACCTTCTCTCTCATAACTCAAATACATACGCCTCCCATCTTCCGATTCTCTCTGAGTACTTTTATGACATTCTCTCTCATAACTCAAATACATACGCCTCCCATTTTCTGATTCTCTCTCGTTACTCTTCTGACCACTATCACCATCAACACAACTATTAATCCTCTGCGGATCATGATCACCCCCTCTCCTCTGATACACGGCTAACATTTTCCCCCTTCTCTCTACAATATTACTTTCCCTAGACATCATGCGCTCTCTCTCTCGCGCGCGCCCTTGCACACATTCTTTCCAAAGCCTATCAATGAACACTTTAAACTCTCCTAAATTAGACATATTATTCCAGTATACTCGAAACCATATTCTACTTTCACCAATAAAAACATTAGACAAAATCTCCAACACGTATTCCCATTCAATAACATTATTCCTCAACTTACTTGCAAATCTTTTCTCAACTACTTTTACAAATTCTATAGTACTGAACTGTCTTCCAGAAAACTTGGTTAAATCACGATCCCTACTGAACAAACCACTCACTACTAGCACCTCTACCGCCGTTTTACCTGTAACTTCATGCCGTATCACTTCCTGGCAACTCAAAATTTCTTCTTCCGCTCCTCTCTCAGCATTCTCTTCCTCTATTCTCACTTCTTCCTGCAATTCTTCCTCTCTCTCTCTCACCTGCTGTGATAGCGTTTCCTGTTCGTTCCGTAGTTCACTGACTTCCACAAGTTTGCTTTCAATTTGTTCAATTCTACTAATCTGTTCTCTCGTATCTTCCCTAACTGCATTGCAAATCTTGTCCAATCTTTCCTCGACTACCTCATAAATTTCGTCCCGATTACTAGAACTTTCATCACTTAATTCTACGATATTCTCTGTACCAGTTCCTTTACCATGCTTAATTTGAGTATGAAAATCGCTCCGATTCAACTTCATTTCACCTTCAATTTCAACACATTCTTCATTTGTCTTACTTTCTAACTTACATGTTGACTTAGATGTTTGATTATTTATCTCTAATATCTTAGTATCTATATTACTAATGATCACATTACAATTTTGGTTATTGCTGCTAATTAATTGATCCATTTTGCTACTCACAGAGTTAATATGTTTATTAAAATTTTCATTACAACTAATAAAAAATTCTTTCATTTCTTTATTATCATTTTTACTTTTAGTATCAATCTTTTCTTCCATCACTGTAAATCTGGCCAGCAGCAAACTTAAAATATCTTGGTTCAGTCCCCCCGCGATTTCTGTTTGAGTTTCAGTATGCTTCTCAATTTCTGCACTTTCCTGAATTTCCTCAGAAGGTTCCATCGTATTCACCTGCTCCCTACTCTGAATTTCACCTTGGATGTCCGCAGAAACAATGACCTCGTCGTCACATGACTTGTTATTGTCTTCCTTGTCCATCTTTGGTTCACTAGTGATAGTACGCGATCTCAAATTAATTTCCCTCTTCAAATCCCTTGACATATCCCCAAAATACAAATATATATCACAAAGTTACACTCCTAACATTTATCGGTAATACTTCCGCTGGCTTAAATGTGCATACTTTTCCCAAAATGAACCTATGATATGCTGTCATTCAGAACAGATTCTGAATTTATTCGAGCCCCACGTTGGGCGCCACTTTGAGATTGTTTTCCTGACTCGCTGACTAAATTTACAAACATATAAAACTGCATTAATATTGAAAATCTGAATATCTTCATTTAAAATGGAAAATCTGAAAATTAACATTCATTAAATAAAATACACACTCGTCGAACCTTGTACTCACACTTACTTGTTACCTGCTTACTTACACATACGTTATTTGAAGGGCGCCAGCTGTCACTCAGTACAGCAATAATATAATGAGACTCTTGACCATATCTAGGGTGTGGGGTAATAAGCTTACTTTTGACAACATACCATATAAGTTCTGGGAAAAGGAGATTGGCGTTCGGTTTCCCCATTAATTTTGAGGTTAAGATATTTTACTGTCAATGAAATGAAACTCTGAATTCGTTTGATAGAACAATATATATTCTTTAAATAATATATCAAAAAATAGTGAGTCTTGTTGCGATAAAACAGATGAGAATATGAAATTATGTTATTGCAACTGACAGAAACTAGGCATGAATTTGAATTCTTCTTGACCGGACATTTAACAATTTATACGAAATATTTCCCTCACTGATTCACTTGACTGTACCTTCAACACTTTGAGTGTAATTACGACGTAATCCATTGCTCTGGTGTTTACTGTAGATGTGTCACGCCTAACGTGGTGATACATCCTTGCGACTGCTTCTTCTCCATATCATCTGACTTCTTTGTAAGTCAATATGGTATGACCTCTTGGCAGGTCCAGGGTTGCCCTCTCTGACTCCTTGGTAAGCCTTGCGTCCGCGTCTTCCACTAAGTGACGGACCAACCATTTGGTCCCACTCTCTCAATGACCAATAATGGCTCACTGAGTCTTCTCCATCTCTCGTTCACACTGGTTGACTGGCCAACCAAGGCCTCTTGATCTAGTAGACTACTTCACTGTACTGCATCCGTATAAGTAATGACTGACGCTACAATGTGCATCCACCTTATATAGACTTGGTTGACACAGCTACGTAATCTCCAAAAATAACAATGACATACTCCCACCTACGCGACAGATATTACACACAGTGGTGAAATAGCCCCGCGGCGACGAGTCCGTGCGCGCATATTCTAAATAAATACAATGACGTAGCCATGGCTTGGCGATGACTTGGCAGAATCGCCAACACTATTGCACAATGCACCAACGTCACATCCCATCTCTGATATATACAACAATTCTCACTTTACAGGTATTGAGTGTTATACTACACATACGTATATATGCATACATCTAAGTGCAATCTTGCAAGCAACAGGCAATTGCAAAATTGAATAAAACGGATAATTACAATAATAGTACAATATCACAGATAACATAATAATAATACTGACATAATAATAATAATAATAATAATAATAATAATAATAATAATAATAATAATAAAATACAGATAAAATCATACAATAATAAAAGTACAGATATCATCTTGTAACGGGATTTGAACCGTTACAAATCAAGAGAGCGTACTGGAGAACATGCGACATTACAAACAAAAAATGCATGTCCCCAAACACAAAGATCAGACACTACAAAACTGTGATCAAACCTGAAGTTTCATACGCGAGCAAAACGCTGGTACTCAATAGGAAAAAGGGATATAGAGAACGTTCTGAATGAAGAACGAAGGATGATGAGAAAAATTCTAGGTCAAGAAAAAAATAATACTGAAACGGATACAGAGAAAACTGTCCAACCTGGGAGCAGATATTTGAAAACGAAAAATTTTACGGACACGTTTAAAGACTCTCAACAACAAGGCTTACCCACAAGATCATGAGATAAAGCAGAAAATGAAAGAGTCTACCATGGATCCAAGAAGTCAAAAAGGACCTGGAGAAAGCTCAAATATATATGTCAGAAATATTAGATTGAAATCTGTTCCGTAAAAAAAGTAAGCAGGTGGGTAGTACAGCCAGCAAATGAAGTTGCAAAATCAAAAGACAAGTGGAGTGAAGAAAGGAAGAGAGACCACGAAGAAAAAATGAAAGCCATATGGAAAATCAGAAAGGCGAATCATAAAAGCACTACGTGATCCAACAGGCACCATACGCAAATGATGATGATAATAATAATAATAATAATAATAATAATAATACTAATAATAATAATAATAATAATAATAATAATAATAATAATAATAATAATAATGAGATCGATAGCTGCAGTCGGTTAAGTGCGGCCAGTATCCAGTATTCGGGAGATTGTAGGTTCGAACCCCACTGTCGGCAGCCCTGAAAATGGTTTTCCGTGGTTTCCCATTTTCACACTAGGCAAATGCTGGGGCTGTACCTTAATTAAGCCCACGCCCGGTTTCTTCCCACTCCTAACCCTTCCATGTCCCATCGTCGCCATAAGACCTATCTGTGTCGGCGCGACTTAAAGCAACTAGCGAAATAATAATAATAATAATAATAATAATAATAATAATAATAATAATAATAATAATAATAATAATAATGCTGGCCCCATGGAGTAGATGTAACGTGCCTGCCTCTTACCTGGAGGCCCCGGGTTCGATTCCCGGTCAGGGGAGGGATTTTTACCTGGACCTGAGGGCTGGTTCGAGGTCCACTCATCCTACGTGATTAGAACTGAGGAGCTATCTGACGGTGAGGTAGCGGCCCCGGTCTAGAAAGCCAAGAATAACGGCCGAGAGGATTCGTCGTGCTGACCACACGACACCTCGTAATCTGCAGGCCATCGGACTGAGCAGCGGTCGCTTAGTAGGCCAAGGCCCTTCAAGAGCTGTAGTGCCATGGCATTAGGGTTAATAATAATAATAAAGTAGCAAATTCTCATGAGCAGCAATGAATTCTGTCACTGATCGAAAAGGAGAAAGTAGAAAGTTGTTGCAGGTCTGTCTTGACGTGGGAAGGAAGAATAACTGTGCAGTGTATTTGTCGTAATGAGGGAAATGCAGATGGTCTCACAGGACTGACCTGAAGCCAGTTTAAGCGAGTACAGTTGGAGTTTGCTGCAACAAGTTGGCTTTCTTTATTTTTCTTCCCTCCCCTCTTCTTTCTTACGATCGATGGGTTGGTGATAAATGAATGGACCTATCTCAATACTATTGTGCTGCCACAAGAAGAACCCTGTCGAAACAGAAAACATGGTCTCACATAGCATTTTAAGCAACTGGTAGACAGACAGCAGCGTAGCCAGGAACGACTCATGGGGAAGGGGGTTTATAGTTTCAAAATGCTGATAGAACGTAATGAAGATGCTTGTGCGTGTGTGGTGCGCGCATGCACGAGTCTCAAAAGGACACTGATACAAGTAAATTATGTTGATATTCAGATTTCAATACCGGTACATTACAAAATCTGACACTGATATGCAGAACAAAAAACAATATGATCCAAGTGAATAGTTTATTTTTACAATTTATTTTACGTCGCGCCGACACAAATAGTTCTTATGGCGACGATGGAAGAGGAAAGGGATAGGAGTGGGAAGGAAGTGGCCGTGGCATTAACTAAGATACAGCCCCAGTATTTGCCTGGTGTGAAAATTGGAAACCACGGAAAACCATCTTTTTTTTTGCTAGGGGCTTTACGTCGCACCGACACAGATAGGTCTTATAGCGACGATGGGATAGGAAAGGCCTAGGAGTTGGAAGGAATCGGCCGTGGCCTTAATTAAGGTACAGCCCCAGCATTTGCCTGGTGTGAAAATGGGAAACCACGGAAAACCATCTTCAGGGCTGCCGATAGTGGGATTCGAACCTACTATCTCCCGGATGCAAGCTCACAGCCGCGCGCCTCTACGCGCACAAAAACCATCTTCAGGACTGCCGACAGTGAGGCTCGAACCCACTATCTCCCGGATGCAAGCTCACAGCTGCACGCCCCTAACCACACGGCCAACTCGCCCGGTGAAATGGATAGTTTTACGGCGAATGGTATTTTCAGATTACAATCTCCCGGGCTGAGTGCCTAGGACGATTGAAGCGCTGGTCTTCTGACCCCAACTTGGCAGTTTCGCTCCTGGTTCATTCCACTGGTTTTTGTAGGTGCTCAAATAAGTCACCCTCGTGTGGGTACATTTACCCACACGGAAAAGAACGCCTGCGGGACTAAATTCCGGCACCTCGGCTCTCCGAAAACCGTAAAAGTGGGACGTGACAATAACATTATTATATTATATTATATTATATTATATTATATTATATTATATTATATTATATTATATTATATTATATTATATTATATTAAAATCTAAAATCCAACGTTTGAGGCTTCTTAGAAAGTAGATTCAAGATATTACTGTTAGTTTTGCAATTTTGTCTCTGTGAATATTCAAAAGAAGTCCGCCTCTGTGGTGTAGTGATTAGCGTGATTAGCTGCCACCCCCGGAGGTCTGGCTTCGATTCCCGGCTCTGCCACGAAATTTGAAAAGTGGTACGAGGGCTGGAACGGAGTCCACTCAGCCTCGGGAGTCGACTGAGTAGAGGTGGGTTCGATTCCCACCTCAGCCATCCTGGAAGTGGTTTTCCGTGGTTTCCCACTTCTCCTCCAGGCAAATGCCGGGATGGTACCTAACTTAAGGCCATGGTCGCTTCCTTCACTCTTCCCTGCCTGTCCCATCCAATCTTCCCATCGCTCCACAAGGTCCCTGTTCAGCATAGCAGGTGAGGCCGCCCCTGGGTAAGGTACTCGTCATCCTCCCCAGTTGTATCCCCGACCCAGAGTCTGAAGCTCTAGGACACTGCCCTTGAGGCGGCAGAGGTGGGATCCCTCACCGAGTCCGAGGGAAAAACCGACCTTGGAGGGAAAACAGATTAAGAAGAAGAATATTCAAAAGAACCAATCCTTTGAGTCGAGTTTCACTTGTGTATTGTCAGTTTCTATTTATTTTCTTTTGTAATAATTCCATGGGTGGGGGAGGGTCTAACCCCAATACCCCCTCCCCCTCCCCGCTACGCCCCTGCAGACAGACTCTTCAGACTCTTCAATTGTATGCTATAAACGTGTCGTATTTACGAGATACTTTCTCTCTTTCAGTCATATTATTCGAGATGTTTATGCAGCGTCTCAGTTATTGTATAATGCGTGCAACAATTATATGCCAGTTGCTCTATTTTAGTTTGTTTCACACTTCCACTTGATCACTGTCACTCCCATATTATGTTGAATTCGAGGTCAGAGTTCTCTATCCTTCGCAGGGAAAGGGAGTAGCAGAGCGACAGGGAAAATAACTTGTACAACCATTATATATCTTTAACGAGAGAGTTGCAGCAGGTCTCTTTCTGTTCCAATGGATCACGAAACTGCCCCTATTTGGAACCTGTTGATACTTCATATGAAACTACAGGTTTATAATGAATTGTGCAGCTATTAAACGCTTATGTGATTTAGTTCAGAATGTTCACGTACTCCCTACTAGAGGCATGGACACGGAAGACAGGTGAGTTCAAATCCGACCTTCAGTCAGACCCGGAGGGACCCTACCTTTTTTCAAGTCGGGCCATTTCCTTCCCTATTCCAGTCCCAATCAACTAACCCAAACTTACACAGGTGATAATTAGGGGATGGATGTTGATGACCTTAAAAATCACTAATAAGCAGTGGCGGTTCGTGGCATTTTACTCTGGTAGTGCTGTGCCATCATCTCTTCCCCTTCCCAGTCGGTCCACTTTTCACTGACCAACATCACGATATTTTACATTAATAATAATAATAATGATAATGTCCGCCTCTGTGGTGTAGTGGTTAGCGTGATTAGCTGCCACCCCCAGAGGCCCGGGTTCGATTCCCGGCTCTGCCACGAAATTTGAAAAGTGGTACGAGGGCTGGAACGGGGTCCACTCAGCCTCGGGAGGTCAACTGAGTAGAGATGGGTTCGATTCCCACCTCAGCCGTCCTGGAAGTGGTTTTCCGTGGTTTCCCACTTCTCCTCCAGGCGAATGCCGGGATGGTACCTAACTTAAGGCCACGGCCGCTTCCTTCCCTCTTCCTTGTCTATCCCTTCCAGTCTTCCCATCCCTCCACAAGGCCCCTGTTCAGCATAGCAGGTGAGGCCGCCTGGGCGAGGTACTGGTCATACTCCCCAGTTGTATCCCCGACCCAGAGTCTGAAGCTCTAGGACACTGCCCTTGAGGCGGAAGAGGTGGGATCCCTCGCTAAGTCCGAGGGAAAAACCGAACCTGGAGGGTAAACAGATGATGATGATGATGATGATGATAATAATAATATAAATATTAATAACAACAAGAAAGGAAAATGAATATTGAATTTTCACGACCGCATTGTAACCGAAACCGACTTTCAACCTATTAGGTCGTGTTACGTACATTTTGTACGTATTGAAGAGATGTTAAGTACAGAACAAAAATGGCCAAGCAGACACCAGTGGGATCCGAACCCACCACCTCCCGATTTCGCGTTGGTTGCTCTACCAATTGAGCTATGGTGGCCTAGGCCATCTTTGTTCTGTTGGAAAGGATCTGAGCTACAGGTCTGGTACTACCATCACACTCCCGATCGGGAGGTTGTGGGTTCGGATCCCAATGGTGTCTGGTTGGCCATTTTTGTTCTGTACTTAACATCTCTTCAATACGTACTAAATGTACGTAACACGACCTAATAGGTTGAAAGTCGGTTTCGCTTACAATGCGGTCGTGAAAATTCAATATTCATTGACTTGGCCCTCAACCGGCAACTTAAACGCACTCTACAGTGTGATGGTAGTAGTACCAGACCTGTAGCTCAGATCCTTTCCAACAGAACAAAGATGGCATAGGCCACCATAGCTCAATTGGTAGAGCAAACGACGCGAAATCGGGAGGTTGTGGGTTCGGATCTCACTGGCGTCTGGTTGGCCATTTTTGCTCTGTACTTAACATTTCTTCAATACGTACTAAATGTACGTAACACGACCTAATAGGTTGAAAGTCGGTTTCGGTAAGAAAGGAAAATTTTACGAAAATGTTTGGCCCAGTGTGTATAGATGGAATATGGAGGAAAAAATCATCCCAGGAGATATATTGTCATTCTGAAAAAAATGCTTACACTTTTCGGAAAAGACGATTGAAATTTTATGGACACATTATCAGAATGAACACTAACAGGCTAACTAAAATAATTCTCAAACTGGCCCTTTCATTAAAAACCAAGAACAGCTGGCTTCGTGAAAATGAAACAGATCTCCAGGAAATCAACATCTCAGAAGACATTGTACAGGACAGATATAAATTCAGAACCAAAATCGACAATCACCACTTTGAAGACAAACCCAACACCAGAGCTATTATTATAACTTGGACAGAAGAACGATGGAAGAAGCTCAGCGAGAGGATGAAGAGATTTTGGGAGGAAGAGAAGGCTAAGACATCAGCTAAGCAAGTTCAACCGTGCTCCTGAGTAGGGCATAACGACGTAATAATAATAATAATAATAATAATAATAATAATAATAATAATAATAATAATAATAATAATAATAATAATAATAATAATAATAATAACCCGGTGGTACTGGCTGAATAGAAATCCTCTTCTTGCACCACAACACTAAATAATTAATTAACAATGGCATTTACACACACATTAACAAGCTAACAGCTACTGCAATCACGATTACTATGGCACTGCACTGTTTCACTGCTCACAAACGACAATAACGACCTTCACGAAAACAAATAAAGAGTGTACGCCCAAATTTCTCTCGCCTTGCCCAAATCTCAAAGTATAAAGACATATTTAACAACTGACCAACCTACAAATAGTGCCGTCACCTTATGGTTACATTTTAAATCTTTATTTTAACTTCTTTGCATAAATGAATTGCTTAAAATATCATTGTAATGAAATTCAATGTTTTGGAATTAATCTCTAACAACAGATAATGTAAGACGGAGAGGGCAAAATCATAAAGTGGTTGGCGATGTTGCTGCGGGCTCTGCCGGACAGACCAGCTGCATTCTTCCTTCCCCTGACAAGCTCATACCGTCCTTCCAGGCTCCTCCCGCACCCCGCACACTCGTTAACTCTTGGGACCTACTCAGGGCTCTCCTGCCACAGCCCGACCGCCTCAAGACCAAAGAGAAAACATAGCGCTTGCTGGACAATAGCCACGTCTGACAGCCTTTACCATATATTTAAAAATAGAAAAGCGAAATATTTACAGCCAAAATAATAAAGATATCATTGTATAACTGAATAGCACACTACCATAAATTCGACTTCGCTACATTTGTCCACCTGTTTATGCAATCATTCACAGAGTGTTTTTTTTTTTTTTTTTTTTTTTGTTATTTGCCTTACTTCGCACCGACACAGATAGGTCTTATGGCGACGATGGGACGGGAAAGGGCTAAGAGTTGGAAGGAAGCGGCCGTGGCCTTAATTAAGGTACAGCCCCAGCATTTGCCTGGTGTGAAAATGGGAAACCACGGAAAACCATTTTCAGGGCTGCCGACAGTGGGGTTCGAACCTACTATCTCCCGAATACTGGATACTAGCCGCACTTAATTGACTGCAGCTATCGAGCTCGGTCACTCACAGAGTGAAATTATGTTAAGTGTTTTTGGAAAGGCAGTGGGGCGGCGCCCAATAGCCCTTCATGCACCAACCGCCACTGCTGAAAATGATCAATAAAATGCTCTTAAATTTATGGGAAAATGCTCTAATGTAAGTAAAAATTGACTTTAAAATACTGACTGTGTAAAAATGGTTTTACAAGTAATATATCCTTCCAGTATTCGGGAGATAGTGGGTTCAAACCCCACTGTCGGCAGTCCCGAAGATAGTTTTCCGTGGTTTACCATTTTCACACCAGGCAAATACTGGGGCTGTACCTTAATTAAGGCCACGGCCACTTCCTCCCCATTCCTAGCTCTTTCCTGTTCCATTGGCGCCATAAGATCTGTCTGGGTAGGTGCATCTTAAAGCAATGTTCAATATATATATATATATATATATATACCCTTATTCTGTTCACTACACAGCTCCTGTTTTCACAGAAATAATCTAAATATTAAAAGAGTTTACTAAAAACCGTTTTGTAAAATCCGTCAGTCCGTTCTACTGGGCCGATATGCTTTATTTTTTGTTTTATTCTCTCCGGAATTACCTGCCGGTGAATGGTGAAATATTGATAAGTCTCTAAGTTCAGCCAACTTTGAGTAATCGTAAAACCAGTCATTAAATGATCATTTCAAAAATAATTGCAAGCGAAGGCTTACTCTAACCCGCAAAACATTCTGCACTTAGCAGGTTGCTAGGCGACTAGCACTTTCATTAGTCTGATATATGTGATATTCATCCTTAGTAATGACACTGCATGCAGCCATGTCTGATTATCACCTGTCAAACCAGAGAGTATACACTTCCTCTGATCACGGAAGAATGCTACTTCCTGCTAGATACTCTTTGATTCTCTAACTCTTCCCACCTTCCAAATATGTAGGTGGATCAAAAGGTTAGTTGCACTAATGCGGCGCAGCAGCGCGCTGTGTGTCGCAAACGTGGGGACTGGGCACAGCGGAGAAAGGGACAGACACTGCCCACACGTCTGTTAGGCAGGTCGCTGTGGTGCCTCGTCTAGTATTGTGTGAATAGCAGCCAAATGCAATAGCGCGTCAACTGGACGTTCACTCCAAATATGAGGTGCGTGCGACAATCCGATTCCTATGGGCCAAAAGGAAGAATTGCACGGACATTCATCGTGAAATTAGTGCTGTGTATGGGGAGCGGGCCATTTCCCGGCAAGGTATCGTAAAGTGGTGTCAGCAATTCGAAGCCGGACGCACGGATATCACGGACAATCATCGCGAAGGCAGGCCCGCAACGTCCAGGACCCGTGCAAAGGTCAACAGTGTGAATGCGATCATTAGACGGAACCGGCGCATTAAACTGAGAGGAATTGCGACGCAGCTGAACATGTCGTATGGCAGTGTGTTCGCCATTGTTCACGAGGACCTTGGATATCGTAAGCTATGTCAAAGATGGGTCCCACCTCTTCTCACCGATGAGCACAATGGACAACGTTTCCAATCCTCCCTGGCATTTTTGCAACGCTATGCCGCAGATGGCAACGGGTTTCGGCTGCGGATCGTCACAGGCGACGAAACGTGGGTCCACCACTTCACCCCCGAAACGAAGCGAAGATCAATGGAATGGGCGCACCCCTCATCACCACAACGAAAGAAGGCCAATGTTCAACCTTCAGCCGGTAAGGTTATGGCCACAGTGTTCTTTGATATGGAGGGTTTGCTGCACGTGGAATTCATGCCGCAAGGAACGACGATCAACGCGGCGTCGTATTGTCAAACGTTGCACCGGTTGCGTAAAGCAATTAAAGAGAAGCGCCGGGGGAAATTGACCGCCGGTGAGATTTTGTTGCACGATAACGCAACATCTCACAAGGCCCGCCAAACGAGAGAACTGCGGTAGCATTTCAAGAGGGAGGTGTGGCAACATCCACCCTACAGTCTCGACCTAGCGCCATGTGACTTTCATCTGTTCGGTGAGCTCAAAACGGAGCTCGGTGGTCGACGTTTCCAGACCGATGAGGAGGTGAAGGCGGCTGTCTCTCAGTGGTTGCAGAACGCTGGAGGAAATTTCTATGCATCCGGCATCGACAAGTTGGTTGTGCGTTGGCAGAATGTTTGGAGTGTCTTGGAAACTATGTGGAAAAGTGACGTTACAGTGTAGGTCGTTATAGTCGTGTTGCTGTTGTATAGGTGGTGTAATAAATGGCCATAACTGGGAAGTGCAACTTATTTTCTAATCTGCCCTCGTATATTCAACAGATGGCAGAGCGTTCCTGATAACTTGCATGCTGCTAAGAGGAAAACGTCTACATACAAACAGACCGTATCATGACGTACGCCTTAGACATTATGCGGGAACACCTATCGAAGGACAACCTAGCAACACTAGAAAGAGTGAAGGCCATGTATCTTAAAAAGGTTATCTGACAAGCAGACAAAGCTCTTCGGAGACTAACCTATGAGTTTACAAGACAACCGTTCTGTATAGAAGAACGGCGATTAAAAATACCATTGCCTTCTATGACACAATACCAAGCATTACATTAAGAACTGCATGATAAATAAACGAATATATGGATAGATTTTTACCAAACAGACGGTATGATGGACGAATTCTGACTACGAACTGCGACATACCATAACACGCTTCTTATTAAATGTTCACAAAACCATTAAAAAGGTCAGGCAAAACAATATGACCAAGGCAGGCATATCAAGATGAGTTACCTGACCTATTTATACCGAATGCTGCGGATCACAACGGGTCAATCAATCAATCAATCAATCAATCAATCAATCAATCAATCAATCAATCAATCAATCAATCAATCAATCAATCAATCAATCAATCAATCAATCAATCAGTTATCTCCTAATTTATTTGTAAGTGTATCTAAATATCAGTAGCAAAGCATGTTAGTATCCACTGTTACCACTGGTAACAGTTTGAAAATATAAAAAAAAATATTACTCTTTAATATTGATATTAAATATATTTGTTTCTTCGCCGGGATGCGTCGCGAGAACTCTAATGCAGTAGATAGCCACCGTCAAAGCTGAGAGACCAACTCCAATCAGTGGATAGGCGTTAAATCTCTTCTAACAGCTAGGCGAGTATTGCTGCGTCTGGCCAAGCAAAGCCATTCTCCCCCCGAAACTGACATGTACCCTCCTACGTTCTCTCGTCATGTTACCACAATGCAAAGTGGTAACGAATGCTTAAAACTTTGGTGCTGAGCAGTTCTGTCCGTTCTTTCCGCCGCGCTCAAATGTGCACTGTTATAATTTGTGTTAATTATTGTTTTCGATATAATACGACGTGATTTTTCTTGTTAAAGCGTGAATTTATTATTAATGTGTCTTAGGTAGAGATAGCATATAGTACTGCACAACTCATTAAACGTTAAAGTGAGTGCTGTCACTTCCACCTCGAAAATAAGTGAGTTGGTGGGCCCAGATAGCTCATGTATAATAAAAAGTTTAATGAACACACGAATTTCCTCAGGAAACTTTGAAGATAAAGGAAAACATAATTGAAAAAGCTGGGCCCACGCCTTCTCTTAAGAATTTAATCAAGGAATCGAAAATAACAGTACGATATTTTCATGACTCGTGGTACAGAGATCTGGATTGGTTATTTCGTTACACAAAAATGAATAAACTGTATTATTGGCCGTGTGTTCCATTTTCCTCAGGTATGAATATTTGAAAAAACGACGGCATGGGGAATTTTTATAGTTTCAGAGTTTTAAAGAGACACCATGAGGTGTCTCAAGCACACATCAACACTGCTGCCGATATGATTCAGTTCAGAAGCTCCAGAATAGAGTACAGCTTACAGAAAGAAGGTGCGAACAATATACTATGAAGGAGGAGAGTGGTGACACTTTTCTAAACGTCACGCGTCGCTGGATGTAGTGCTAGTACTTTGTCCCTGACGAACATAGGAGCACTTGTTCTACACACCCGTTACATCTTTCAAATCTTTTTCTCGTTTAATGTGCAGTTGTACAACCAACTTCCTTTCTGCACACACTTTAACACTGCACAATTTACAAAATAAAACAGTCTCATCTGCTATAAATACGTGTTTCACAAATTCCCTCACTAGCTGAATTAAAAGTACACTTTATGTTAGTTTCACTTTTTTACTTCTTATTGTTTGTGCAGAACTAATTGGGAGGATAATTTTGTACTGAAGCTGAACGTTGTATAACTGTTGTTTTCAATCCCTTCTCGTTTCCATTCGTTCTTGGCCTTGAGGTATACGGGGGAGAGTGACTGGGTGTAGGGACGGGTGCGAAGACGAGTGCATTCTTTGTGCTTGAGACATGTTAGGAAATACTTTCTCCTAATTATCAGAGTTTTGTATTGTATTGCTTCACATATCTTGGAACACAAGACTCACAGGTAAAAATCCTTCCCTTACCCTTTCTATTCACCAACAACGGCTGGTCAATTTGCTTGGTCATGAAATATATTTAGCAAATGTAACTATATGCAGACGCATTATTTTTTTCTCATTAACGATAAGCGCGGCCAAAAATATTTTAAGCGATTTCGAGATATCATTACAAATCGTATGATTCTGGTTAAGAAAAGAGTTTTGCGAATTACAGCGAATTAAAGCGATAAGGGCAGTTCAGAGTGAAATGTACTTATTTCGCGATTTATTTCGCGAAGCTGCAGCGAAATTCATGAAAAATAACGAACTTGAAATTGCATTCCAACCTTAAGTGTATGAAGAGAAACGGAAGACAGAATAGGGATTTCTCAACTTGACAAAAATACATGTTCGTTAAAATGTTCACGGAAATCCCTTGATGATATAGCATATAGGATAAAATGGTAATTTATTATGTGATCTTGACTGGGACTATAATATAGTCCTAATGACAATTACAGAAGGAATAATGAATTATTAATAATATTGTTTCCATTTAAGTACTCGTGCTGAGTGGGTCAGACGTATGAGGCGCTGCCCATTTGAACCTAACTTGGCAGGTTCGATCCTGGCACAGTTCGGTGGTATTAGAAGGTGCTCAAATACGTCAGCCTCATGTCGATAGATTTCCTAGCACGATAAAATAAACTCCTGCGGGACAAATTTTGCGTACCTCGGCGTCTCCGAAAACCGAATAAACGGTAGTTAGTTGGACGTAAATAACAATAAAGTTATTATTATATATCTATCTTATACATTAATTCACAATCACACGACTGAGACATTTTTTGAATAATTTTGGAAAATAAATAAAGCGAAATTTTTGCGACGGAAAAGACCTGTCTCGCGAAATAACGCGAAAAATGGTTCCTTTTAGCGAAATCGTACATAAATTAACGAGAAAAAATCATGCCTGTAACAATATCTAACAAAAAATTTACTTTTTATGTTGTCACTTGTGGAATTTCTTCATCAGCCGGACAATTAAGAATACATGCATTTAAAAACACCTTAAAATGAACAAAAAGATCTCAAAAATGCTATTAAATTGATCTAAAATCTTCTTAAAAGTTGAAATATTGCCTGATCATCCCAAATCGGCAAAAAACGCAAAATAATGCAAAAAATGCAAAATAAAACTTGATATTATTGTTTGTTATATCGCAGATTTTTTTTTGGTGCTATTTGCTTAACCTCGCTCCGACACCGATAGGTCTTATGGCGACGATGGGACAGGGAAGGGCTAGGAGTGGGAAGAAAGTGGCTTTGGCCTTAATTAAGGTACAGCCCCAGCATTTGTCTGGTGTGAAAATGGGAAACCACGGAAAACCATCTTCAGGGTTGCCGACAGTGGGGTTCGAACCTACTGTCTCCCAAATACTGGATACTGGCCGCACTTAAGCGACTGTACCTATCGAGCTCGGTGAATGAATTTCTATACTACTGAGCAACGACCTAATAAAACGGGAAAAATATGGCATTTCAATAACATCCGCCCATCGTGTTCCTATTGGTAGCCTGGTGCAATCCTTGTAAGGCAGACCCTCCGACGAGGGGGGAGGGTGGCATCTGACGTATAAAGGAAACTGCATGTAATTATAGTGGAGGATAGTGTTATATGTGGTGTTTGAGTGGCAGCTATGTTGGGGACAGTACAAACAACCAGTCACCGAGCAAGGGGAATTAACCATTTCATATTAAAATCTCCGACCCGGCCAAGAAACGAACCCGGGGCCTTCTGTAACGAAGGCCACTGCCCTAACCATTCGACCAAGGAACCGGACAGTTTAAGAGTTAATTTCGTAAGGCATTTGTTTCCTATGCTCAAAATTGCGTGATTGAATCCCGTGACTGTAGACTAGCACTTAACGAATACTTCATTGCGAGAAAAGTCATATGCGTAGATTTATTGGCACGTTAAATAACTTCCTTGCGGAGCAAAACTCCAGTTCTCAGAGTCCATGAAAACTGAGACCACATATTTTTATGGGCTTCAAAACACATATTCTTCTTCTGATTTTCTTTTGAAACAACAGCAGTAACATTCACAGTGATAACTGAACTTAAGTTGCTTAATGGACAAAATACAAAACATACACAACTGTTCAAAAGAGAAATATTTTGTCTCCTATACCTTAATAAGACGTCGTTCGCTTCCTGCCCTGTCCCAATGTTGCCATAAAACTTGTCTGAGTCGGTGCGATGTAAAACTAATAGCATGATGTCATTAGATTTATTTCCCACTTACTACTTCGACCGTTTTAGGAGACACCGAGTGCCGCAAATTTGTGCCACAGGAGTCCATTTTCGTGCCGGTAAATTTACCGACGCGAAGCTGGTGTTCTTGATCACATTCAAACAGCACCAGACTGTGTCAGGATCGAACCTGAGAGCTTGGGTTGAAGAGACCAGCGATTCTACTGTCCTAGCTACTCAATCCAATTATTATTACTAAGAATGAACACGGGAAGACTGAACTGAAAACCGAAACTGGTACAACAGGTTCTAGGTTTCCCTAAAACGGAAAGAAATGAGGGTCCTTTTTCAAATTCTTTCCAATGTATGTTTTTATGACTTGTTCTAGCGGTCCATTGCCTCTTATACTAACAATAATGGCGTGTGCTGGCCATGTCTTTCGAATTGACGACGTATGCATCTGTGAGGATAAGATAAAATCGAATGCTGAAGACGTCACAAACACTCAGCCCCCCGTGCTTTAGGAATTAATTAATGACATATAAAATCCATGACCCTACCGGGAATTAAACCCCGGACCCTTTGAAACAAATGCAAGCATGCTAACCATTTAGCCATCATACTCTAAGCACAGCTAAAACTATTCAGAATGAATAATGGTTGTAATACAAGGCCCACAAGGTTGCGATATGCCGTGAATGAAGAGAAGCGATCAAGAAGATTCCAAATGAATCAGCCCTACGCTCTGTACTGCTACTCAATGTTTTCATTTCTCCCCTGTAAGGCGAGGCGGGCCTCCTAGACGGTGACGCCGTCTCACAGGCCTGGAGATTTGTATCCGAGAAATAGACGTGCGGAGAAGGTGAGAAGGTTGGCTTCTGTGGCCTTTACTAGGAAGTGTCTCAGCATTCGCCTTAGTGAAGGAGAATGGAAAACCACAGAAATCCATTCTCAGGACAGGCGACGGTGGTGACCATCCCCTCCCCGTCTCCCGAATACAGAGGCGTAGAGCCACGGAAAGGCCGTGGTCACCCCTCCTCTGCTTAGTTGGGTGGTCGGAATGCAGAGCTGTCGGACCACGGACGAGCCGTGGCCCCTTTTAGGCCGAAACCTACTCTGCATCCACCGGGCATTTCTCAGGACAATAGCCTCTGTTACAGAAAGATAGAAACACTTGCGCATGTCCTGGGGATCCTGTCCACAAGGTGAACAGCGCCGCAATTCTCGCTATCGTACCATCAGATCGCTGCTTGTCTACGGTCTAACACTAGAGGGCTAGTCTCTCGACTGACGGGAGCAGCAGATGAATAGACATCATCGCCATCTACCCCTCCCACATCAGTAGACTACATTTTGATCCAACTATCCTGTTTGAGACAAATGAAGACAAACCTGAAGAAATTGACCTTGAAAAAGACAAATTTATGAAACCACAATACCGTGCTACGAAGACAAATACAAGCATTATTGGCCTCAAGATCGGTACTCGAGAGGCCATTCAGTGGCTACTCGTGGACTTGTTGAAAAGATTTAGACTAAGTTATGTGCTGATCTTCTCCACTCAATTGTAACAGCCGTATTAAAGGGGTTATTTATTTATTTATTTATTTATCGTATGATGAATCTATGTACACACATGTATACAGTTCAGGGTAAATGTGCGTAGTCACAAGTCCGTACAATACTATAATTCTAGGTCTAGCATTTTGACCCAATCAACTGCTTCATCCGATGTGCGGTGAATGTCCATTAGCGTTCCATTGAAAGCTCGAATTGGGCAGTCAGCAACAATGTGGTGGATTGACTGAGAAGAGGAACCACAATCACAATCTGCAGACCTAGTCCAACCCCATTTGCACAACAGATAACCACATCTGCCTTGTCCAGTTCTTATCCGATTGATGATCCTCCACTGTCGTCTTGTACTCGTTTAGAAGGTTTCTCAACCAGATGTTTGTTCACTACTGAAGACTGATCCCACTGGGCTTTCCATGAACTGTTAACATGAAAAGAGGTTCTTTCAAGATCCATTGCTGTACGCCAGGGGGGTTTCCTTGATTTCAGTCGTTGATGTTCAGTGTTTGTAATATCTTGATGGACGGATAGTTGGGGGTTCTGCTGAATGTTCATCCAAACCATTAGGAGAGCTTCTGATCGTCTTAGGGCTGGAGGTGCAATATTGCTTCACGTCCGTAGGTTTAACCACTACATTGCCCTACACGTGTCCCCCGGGTGATGCTAAGAAAGCAACAGTGATAAGATGAGACCGAACTGTCGGAAAAGACCTCTCGGTCAAAGAGCGAACAAGAAGGAGATGTGTGGTCCTTTTCAGGACCTTCAAGTTCGTAGAATTAAGGGGTTGATAGCCATCTTCAGAAACCACACCTTTCATTCAAGTATTGAAAAAATCATTTGTGAAATAATATCTGTAGCTTAAGGTACTGTTTGTCCTTGTGGCAGCCTGCAAGTGCTGTAGGAAGATGTCTAATATAACTGCTACCGTCAACTGAAACACCATGCACCTTCTCAAAGGTTGCGTAGCATTTTTGTCTTAGACCACCGGCAATAAGGGATCTGATGGTATGATGGCGAGAATTGCGCCGCAGTTCACCATGTGGACAGGATCCCAGAACATGCGTAAGTGTTTCTGCCTCTCTGTGACAGCGTTGTCAGAGGCTATTGTCCTGGGATCTGCCCGGTACAGATATCCATGAATCCACAATACCGTGCTACAAGGACAAATATAAGCATCACTGGCCTCAGATCGTGCTCGTGGGACCATTCAGCGGCTATTCGTGGAATTACCTTACGTTACAAGTATGTGATGTTCCGTCACTGGACTTGTATAACCTTCCTGGTGCTTGGTTCCACTGACAACTGACAGCAGACAGAGTGCTTTTAGCAGCTTTCTTCAAAACAGCCATTATCTATTCAAAATGGGTTTAAGAAGCTATGCTGTAAACATTTCCAGAAGTTACGTTTTGACACAAAACTTTCTATGTTCCGTCACTGGACATGTATAACCTTCCTGGTGCTTGGTTCCACTGACAACTGACAGCAGACAGAGTGCTTTTAGTAGCTTTCTTCAAAACAGCCATTATCGATTCAAAATGGGTTTAAGAAGCTATGCTGTAAACATTTCCAGAAGTTACGTTTTGACACAAAACTTTCTATGTTCCGTCACTGGACATGTATAACCTTCCTGGTGCTTGGTTCCACTGACAACTGACAGCAGACAGAGTGCTTTTAGTAGCTTTCTTCAAAACAGCCATTATCGATTCAAAATGGGTTTAAGAAGCTGTGCTGTAAACATTTCCAGAAGTTACGTTTTGACACAAAACTTTCTATGTTCCGTCACTGGGCATGTATAACCTTCCTGGTGCTTGGTTCCACTGACAACTGACAGCAGACAGAGTGCTTTTGGTAGCTTTCTTCAAAACAGCCATTATCGATTCAAAATGGGTTTAAGAAGCTATGCTGTAAACATTTCCAGAAGTTACGTTTTGACACAAACTTTCTAATTTTCTGGGATGGGGAATTTAATGAAAGGGCCCTACCTCAGTTTTCTTATTTTTGGTATTTGTTTTAATTCGCACCGACACAGAAGGGTCTTATGGCGATGATGGGATAGGAAAGGTGTGGGACTGGGAAGGAAGCGACGGTGGCATTGAGGTACTTGCCTGGCGTCGAAATGGGAAACCACATGAAATCGTCTTCAGGGTTGCGACAGTAGAGTTCGAACGTACTATCTCTGAATACAAGTTTATAGCTACAGGACCTGTACCTCATATTAATTCCTAGGTTTACTGTCACGAACGTTATTTGAATACTCCTTTATACGATGGTTTAAAATACCAGGTATACGCATTCTCAAATAGATGCTCGCACTCGGCATTCGGAGACACCTTCACGAGTATTCTTTTGAATACACCACTTTTGTCTGCAGAGTTCAACAACCTACCCCCTCTACACCCCAGAATTCTTCCCATGTTGTACAACAGTACTTCTCGGAAATTTCTGCTGGTAATTATGAAGAATATTCCCCTGAGTAAAGTTAATGGGGAAAGCAATATTTTTTTCAGCAAGGTGGACAGCTAATGGCTCACTGAGGGCATGTCGACCGCAGAACAGAGGCTTAATCCCTGACAGCAATAAAAGTAACGGTTGAAAACACAAATGTCTTGAGACTTATCTGAGTCTCATACTTACTTGACTTTGACAATATGAAAGTAACCGAGGTATGAGCGAGGCTAGTAATACCATTCCTTATGCAGTCAGTCCCTTTTATGAATGGTGTACAAATATAGGCTCGGTTGGTGTATGCATTTCAGTGGGGTTGGCAGACTGAATGTAATAGGCACCTTCTGGCTCGGTGAGGAGAGCAGCACTCCTTATTTCACTAGTACGCCTCTTCAGTGACGCCTAAACTATTTATAACAGCTTTTGGCGGAGCTGTGGAGGATCAAACCAGCTTCGGGATATATACCCAGCATACATACATACAATGATTAAAATACCATTATTATTATTATTATTATTATTATTATTATTATTATTATTATTATTATTATTTCTTGATTCGTTATGCTCAACCAAGGAGCGCGTATGAACTTATTAGCATTTTTATGTTTTTTCTTATCTTCCCAGTAACTCTTCATCCTCGTGATGTGTTCACCTTTTTACGTTGTTCAGTTCATCCTGTACTCAGTCGGGTGGGCTTTACAGAAAATTTGTTTTTGTGAATTAAGGTGTTAGAGGAATTACGAGTTGACAAGAAATAAGAGAATTGATCAAACAAACATTGACCGACACAACATCGAAAATAAAATTTTTAGGAGAAATTTCTGAACCATTTTAAATCAAAACAGGAGTCGGACAACGGGATGGATTACCACTCTTATTGTTTAATCGAGTTCTGGAAAAAGTGATTAGGATATAGCAAAATCAAACTAAGGGTATCAATATTGGTAGATGTATCCAAAACAAAATTCACCTAATTGCCTAGTAATTGCTGATGGCATTGCTATCCTACCTAACAACAGAGAGGAAGTAATCCAGTCTGTAGTAAAACTCCATGAAATATCAACCAAAACAGGACTCCACATTTCTAATGAAAAGACAAAGTATATGGAAGGCACTAGATCAGGTTTCAAGAGTCAACCGTTAATCACCAAGTATGGAAATATCGCTCAAGCAGTCCGACTCGTTGGCTGAACGGTCAGCGTACTGGCCTTCGGTTCAGAGGGTCCCGGGTTCGATTCCCGGCCGGGTCGGGGATTTTAACCTTAATTGGTTAATTCCAACGACGCGCAGGTCGCCTACGGGGGTCAAATAGAAAGACCTGCACCTGGCGAGCCGAACTCTTCCTGGGATATCTCGGCACTAAAAGCCATACAACATTTCATTTAATCGCTCAAGCAGAGAAATTTAAGTATCGAGGTGAAATTATTGAACCAGCACGGTTAAATCAGCAAGCTAAAATAATAATAATAATAATAATAATAACCATACAGGAAAAATTTCTCTGTCTCTAGTTGGAGATAATGTGATTCTCTGAAAACTACGGAGATTTTTGTCATGAGCTTAGAGCTTGACTAGGAGGTTTTCATGCCATGGCGTAGACAATTCTGGTAATAACTAGCATTCCCCCCGCGCCCGCCAACAAGTCCAAATTAAAAATCAGATTTGAACATTCTTTGTAACAATAGCGAACAGTGCAATAATAAATTACCCCTCTGTCACGCTTCATCGTTCTCCTCAGCCTCTAAACTTATATCAATTAGATTGTCAATTTCCACAGCCTGAGAACATTCCTTGCACTTCTAATAGATCGGGCAGTGTATTCTTTTTTTTTCTAGTTGTTTTACGTCGCACCGACATAGATAGGTCTTATGGCGACGATGGGACAGGGAAGGGCTGCGAGTGGGAAGGTAGCGGCCGTGGCCTTAATTAAGGTACAGTCCCAGCATTTGCCTGGTGTGAAAATGGGAAACCACAGAAAACCATCTTCAGGGCTGCCGACAGGGGGGTTCGAACCTACAATCTCCCGAATACTGGATACTGGCCGCACTTAAGCGACTGCAGCTATCAAGCTCGGTGTGTATTCCCTCAAGGGTCTCAGACGTTAAATTTCCTTTGACTTTCACCACACATTGCTCCCTCCCGCGCCTTCCACCACAACTCAACGTTGTGAAAAGTGTACTGAACTAAATGGCACATATTTTGAAAATATACTGTAAGATTTAAATTATCAGTAATTATTAAGTAATCTCCTTCTTACTAGTATTATTCTTCGACGGCTTTTCCCACACGTTGTGGTATCGCTGGTGTGAACTCTGTCGAAGATGTGGATTTGGCCCTGTTTTACGACCGGATATCCTTTCTGATGCCAACCCTGGAGTATGTGGAGGAATGATCTCACTGTTGGTAGTGCGGGGTGTTCTCCGAATGTGAAGAGGAGAGTGTTGGGACAAACAAATCAAACCAGTGCCCGAGCCGGCAGAATTAATCACACGTGAATAACATCCCCGACCCGTCCGGGAATTGAACCCGGGATCTTCTGAACCGAAGATCTCAACGCTTACCATTCAGCCAAGGAGTAATTGTTAAGTAAAAACAAGAAGTAAAGTAATAAAAACGAAATATTTGTTACTTTTTCTCCGTAGATAGACTTTCGCCGCCTTTGTGGTGTAGTGGTTAGTGTGATTAGCTGCCACCCCCGGAGGCCCGGGTTCGATTCCCGGGTCTGCCACGAAATTTGAAAACGTGGTACGAGGGCTGGAACGGGGTCCACGCAGCCTCAGGTCAAATGAGTAGAGGTGGGTTCGATTCCCACCTCAGCCATCATGGAAGTGGTTTTCCGTGGTTTCCCACTTCTCCTCCAAACAAATGCCGGGATGGTACCTAACTTAAAGCCACGGCCGCTTACTTCCCTCTTCCTTGTCTATCCCTTCCAATCATCCCATCCCCCACCAAGGCCCCTGTTCAGCATAGCAGGTGAGGCCGCCTGGGCGAGGTACTGGTCATCCTCCCCAGTTGTATTCCCGCTCCAAGACTCTGCCCTTGAGGCAGTAGAGGTGGGATCCCTCGCTGAGTCCGGGGGAAAAGCCAACCCTGGAGGGTAAGCAGATTAAGAGAGACTTTCATGACACTTTCTATAACGAATCTTCCACATATTATGTAGTCCCGCTCAGTTGAGATAGCAGAATCGCCGGGCTGAGTGGCTCAGACGTTTGAGGTGCTGGCCTTCTGACGCCAACTTGGCAGGTTCGATCTTGGCTCAGTCCGGTGGTATTTGAAGGTGCTCAAATACGTCGGCCTCGTGTCGGTAGATTTACTGGCACGTAAAAGAACTCCTGCGGGACAAAATTCCGGCACCTGAGCGTCTCAGAAAACTGTAAAAACTAGTTAGTGGAACGTAAAGCAAATAACATTATTAATTATTGATTGCAGAATATTTCCTCTTAATTTCTTTCACGTATTCAAACTTGAATAGCGTACGACGAACGAACCTTCTGGCGGAAAGATAAACCGTCCTGCCAGTTGCGTTGTAAACCCAAGTTCCAGATGGCATTACAATAAATAGCGAGCAGTTTGAAGTAATTCCCTTTTAGTGGCCCCCTGGCGATAGAAAGGAGCCGCCCTCCTGGAAATAGGTCTTGCTAGGTGTCCCACTGGTTCCTAATTACCGTACTGACTTCAGCTGTATTCCATGAAGCTGTCGGTTCGCTACCTGCCCACCTCCCTATCGCTCGACCCATCGCCTTCTGGGAACAAGCCGTCCGGACACTGCCCTTTTCATTAAGAGTTAAGAGCTCCACATTTTAAAGAGAATGTATTTACTTATCGCAACTTCTAGAACAGGACAGCAAATTAAACGTTCGGTACCAAGACATATTGATTCATGCCTTGCAATGCGCATGTACTGGTTTGTGTCATGATAAACGGCAAATTCAAGATTTTAACTCCAGACGGAACTCGGAACGAAGAAGTCGCTCAGTAGAATTGTACTGCTCCAAGCCACTGCAACTAAAATTGGTTCTAGCAAATAATTCGTTCTCTCTAACTTCTCATGACAGGAATAACCTCCCCCGGGCCATTGGAATTAACCAATGAAGGTTAAAATTCCCGACCCGGCCGGGAATCGAACTCGGGACCCTCTGAACCGAAGGCCAGTACGCTGATCATTCAGCCAACGAGTCGGACAATAATAATAATAATAATAATAATAATAGTAATAATAATAATAATAATAATAATAATAATAATAAATAACAAAGCTCCAGGTGAGGACGGTATAACTGCCGAAATGTGGAAAATTACTTCGAAACTTCATGCTATTCTCAGGAATATCTGGATCACGGAAAAGATTCCTGAGGACTGGAAATGTGTACTAATTCACCCACTACACAAAAAAGGTGATAAAACGGACATCAACAACTATAGAGGTATCTCCTTTGTATCAGTTACCTACAAAATTTTCTCCAAAGTTCTACTGAGAAGACTTGAAAGACAAACAGATCACCTCATTGGAGAATACCAGGCAGGTTTCATTCAGAAAGGGCAGATCATGCACAGAACAAATACTCAATCTCAAAACTATCTTACAAATGCGCAAAAACCGGGCGAGTTGGCCGTGCGGTTAGGGGCACGTGGCTGTGAACTTGCATCCGGGAGGTAGTGGGTTCGAATCCCACTGTCGGCAGCCCTGATGATGATTTTCCCATTTTCACACCAGGCAAATTTTGGCTTTACCTTAATGAAGGCCACGGCCGCTTCCTTCCAACTCCTAGGCCTTTCCTGTCTCATCGTCGCTATAAGACCTATGTGTCGGTGCGACGTAAAGCCACTAGCAAAAAAATTCGCAAAACTAGACAAACAGAGATCATCTTCGTAGACTTCAGAAAAGCATATGACTCCACAGATCGACAGACAATTTTCAAAGTACTCGAAGAATTTAAAGTAGACAGAAAAACAAGAGAATTGATCAGACAAACATTAACTGACACTAAATGGGGCGAGTTTGCCGTGAGGTTAGGGGCGCGCAGCTGTGAGCTTGCCTCCGGGAGATAGTGGGTTCGAACTCTACTATCGGCAGCCCTGAAGATGCTTTTCGGTGGTATCCCATTTTTACATCAGGCAAATGCTGGGGATGTATCTTAATTAAGGCCACGGCCGCTTACTTCCCATTCCTAGGCCTTTCCTATCCCATCGTCGCCAGAAGACCTATCTGTGTCGGTGCGACGTGAAACAAAAAGAAGGAAAAACTCACACTACTTCCAAAGTTAAATTCGTAGGAAAAATATCTAAGCCTTTTGATGTCAACACAGGGGTTCGACAAGGAGATAGACAGTTAACTCTTTTGTTCTATCTTGTTCTGGAAAACGTAACCAGAATCTGGGAAAAAGAAGTTAAAGGAATAACTCTAGGTAGACAACTGAAAAACATACACTTAAGAAAATGGAAATTGCAACATCATGAAGGCATTGGTCGTTTGTGTTGATTTTCACGATATGGAACAATGCAATGTAGGTATGTAAACGATCAAAGTTTCAGTCTCATTGGATTGTTGCTACAGGTCTCCCCACGTGATTGGTCGCGGAGGAATCAACTCCAGTATACGGACTCTGGTGTAGCGTAGTTGACTTGCAGTCTGTGCAGTGAAGTGTTCCCCGTCAAACATGCCTCGACGACAGAGAAGAACTCGCTATCAACAACTGTCGCCGTTTGAAAGGGCTCGGATAATTGGGCTGTGTGAGGCTGGATTATCGCTAAGGACTGTCGCTGCACGTGTTGGCCGACAGGCATCTACGGTACAGTGGTCAAATGAAGGTACCCACACTCGTAGACCTGGCACAGGCCCAGCACGACAGACAACTGTGAGAGAAGATCGCCGCACCATTCGGATGGCCCGGATGGAACCCCATGCAACAGCAGCGCCAATTCGAGTAGCTGTGGCACCCCACGTTACACAACAAACAGTTGGTAATCGCCTGCGTGCAGCTGGATTACGAGCTCGTGTCCCTGCAGAAGGTGTTCCATTGACCCCACAACAGCGACGTGTAAGGATGGCCTGGTGTCGAGAAAGATCGACGTGAGTTGACGAATGTCATAGGGTCGTCTTTAGTGATGAATCGCGCTTCTGCCTTGCCCGCAGTGATCCCCGGAATCGTGTGCGCCGAGTACCGGGGAGAGGGGCCGCCCAGATCTTATTGTCGAGAGGCACACAGGGCCAACACCAAGAATTATGGTCTGGGGAGCTATTGGCTTTAATGTGAAATCACAATTAGTGCTTGTTGAGGGCACTATGGCTGCTCGACAGTACGTTGATAGGGTACTCAATCCAGTGGTTGTCCCTATGATGGCGAACATTGCTAATGGGATGTTTGAGCAGGACAGTGCCCGCGTTCACACTGCACGCATCTCCAGAGAGGCTCTCCACGACATCACAACCTTAGAATGGCCCGCCAGATCCCCGGACCTCAGTTCTATTGAGCATGTGTGGGACATGAAGGGTCGACAACTGGCCAACAATCCTCTGCCACCCACAACTCTGGAACAACTGACCCGTGCAGTGCAGCAAGCATGGGCCACAATTTCTCAGGAAGCGATCCAGGGCCTTATTGACTCCATGCCTCGACGAATTCATCAATGTATTGCAGCTCGTGGTGAGCACATCCTGTATTGATTGTTGTCCAAACTATCGGTCAGAGGGACCTGAAAGTGTAATAATCGAATCACAACCGAACACTCGTCCTGCATGTTCAATTGCAGCAATGTGACACCACTCCTTCTGGGTGTTGCAATTTCCATTTTCTTCAGTGTAATTTACATGGGGTGTTTTTTGCAGACGACCTGGCAATTCTTTCTAATAATAGGCAAGAGCTATCCACACCCCCGAAAACCTACATGAAATTGCAGCCAAAACGGGACTTCAAATATCATATGAAAGAAAACAGTATATGGAAGGAGCCTCTCGGTTTCTAGACGGGCAAGCTATGATGACTAAATTTGGACAAATTTCCCAAGTAAATATATTCAAATACCTTGAGGAAATCATTAAACCTTCTGGATTAAATCGTCAAGGAAATAAGGAGAGAATTACTAAATTACAGAAAGCATATCGAATCACTTGGAACACATATAACAAAAATCATTATCTCGGAAAACACTAAGACATTATAATACAGTAATAAAACCTGAAGCATTATACTCATCGGAAACCTTAATCATTGGCGGTAGCTCACTCATAAAAGAGTCCGACTCCACGGCTAAATGGTTAGCGTGCTGACCTTTGGTCAAAGGGGTCCCGGGTTTGATTCCCGGCAGGGTCAGGAATTTTAACCATCATTAGTTAATTTCGCTGGCAGGGGGGTGTATGTGTTGTCTTCATCATCATTTCATCCTCATCACGACGCGCAGGTCGCTTACGGGAGTCAAATCAAAAGACCTGCACCTGGCGAGCCGAACATATCCTCGGGCACTCCCGGCACTAAAAGCCATTCGACATTATTACTCATAAAATATATAGAAAAGCAAGAAAGAAAAATGATACGGACAATTTTCCGCCCAGTCTGCACAGAGGGAGTATGGATGAAAAGGAAATCTCATGATTTTTTTTTTTTTTTGCTAGTTGCTTTACGTCGCACCGACACAGATAGGTCTTATGGCGACGATGGGACAGGAAAGGGCTAGGAGTGGGAAGGAAGCGGCCGTGGTCTTAATTAAGGTACAGCCCCAGCATTTGCCTAGTGTGAAAATGGGAAACTACTGAAAACCATCTTCAGGGCTGCCGACAGTGGGGTTCGAACCTACTATCTCCCGAATACTGGATACTGGCCGCATTTAAGCGACTGCAGCTATCGAGCTCGGTATGAAATTTATTGCCATACTGAAGAAATCTCAGACACTATAAAGAAAAGGAGGTTGAAATTCAATGGTCACATTATCACAATGAACAATGATAGACTAATCAAAAGAATTCCAAATCTTACCTTCACACTGAAAGTCAAGAACAACTTGCTAAATGATATAGAATCAGATCTTCAGGAAATCAACATCAACCAGAAAACTGTGAAGAACCGATCTGCTCTGAGAACACTGATTAATAATCATTGTTTCGCGGAGCCAAAAGCTAGAACTAATAAAACTTGTACAGAAGAACGTAAGAAATGTTTCACTGAAAGGATGAAGAGATTTTGGGAAGAGAAGAAAGCAAAATCATCAGGTAAACAAGTTCAAGCGTACTCCTCAGTTAGGCATAACGATGTGAAAAAAATAATAAATAATATTAATCACATTAAGCATAATCATAACTAGGAATATCTACACACACAAAAAACCTCTCAAAATACAACACTACAACGCGGTAGCCAAACCGGAATACCTGTACGCGAGTGAATGTCTAATACTGAATTACAAGTTGAATAAATTAGAAGTACTAGAAAAAAAATTACATGTCGGCAGCCCTGAAAATGGTTTTCCGTGGTTTTCCATTTTCAAACCAGGCAAATGCTGGGGCTGTACCTTAAGTAAGGCCACGGCCGCTTCCTTCCCACTCCTAGCCCTTCCCTGTCCCATCGTCGCCATAAGACCTATCTGTGTCGGTGCGACGTAAAGCAAGTAGAAAAAAAAATTACACGCTAAATACTCGGTCCGCAAAGACCTATAGAAGCCTGGAAATCAAGAAATAATTATGAAATGTACCGGAATATCATAACAGAATCAATGCGGAAGATGTGATTGATATTTCTTGGACATTTATAAAGAATGAATGACAACAGGTTAACCAAACATATCTTCATGTATCTTTGGAACAAGAAGTCAATAACAAGCTGGATTCATGAAGTCAAGAAAGATTTGGAAAGAAACAATATAAGAGAAGAAGCAGCAACAGAGAGAGATGTTTAGAATGTGTTAAAAATGGAACGATTCCAAGGTCGGGAGGGAAAGAAAACAGGCAATAAAATGATCTGACGAGAGGAAAAGCAGACACAGTGAGAAGATGGAGTGTTGGAGGAAGAAGTAGGAACAACAAAGGATGAAGCATTGAAATTGTTACGTGGTCCCTAGAAGACTCTAACGGAGAAAGAAAGAAAGAAAGAAAGAAAGAAAGAAAGAAAGAAAGAAAGAAAGAAAGAAAGATAATAATAATAATAATAATAATAATAATAATAATAATAATAATATGGTCTTAGCAACCGTGTGTACACGTTTCAATCTGACGTCATCTAGACTGTCTAGGCCAACGGCCGTAGCCGTGTTGAAACACCGGATCCCGAGAGATCTCCGAAGTTAAGCAACGTTAGGCGTGGTCAAGTTTTGGATGGGTTGCCACGCGCTGTTGTTGGGGGGTAAGAGAATGGATGAGCGGAGAGGAACTCCGGCTTAGGCACACGTCTGCGGAGGTTCGGATCTACCTTCGGGCAGAATACACCCTTACCTTACCTTTAGACTGTCTAGGGGTCAGTTTCGAAGTTCCCTTTTGCCCTACCTGATGGCAGGAAAACGGACCTACATTAGGCGATATATGATTGCGTTATAATTAATTGTGTTGAGTACACACGAAGTCCGACTCACTGGATGAATGGTCAACATTGAGGCCTTCGGTTTAGAGGGTCCCGAGTTCGATTCCCGGCCGAGTTGCGGATTTTAATCACTTGTGATTAATTCTTCTGGGTCGGGGACTGGGTATTTGTGTTTTTCCCTACAGTTTCATCTTCATATTTAGACAACACACTACACTATCAACCACCACAGAAACACGCAATAGTGATTACATCCCTCCATATAGGGTTAGGGTCAGGAAGAGCATCCGGCCGTAAAACAGGGCCAAATCCACATGTGCGACACCACAGATGTGAGAAAAGCGGTAGAAGAAGAAGAAGAAGCGTATACGCCAAATGTATCACCAGCGATCATTTACATGACGACTTGGTACGACATGAGTATCGAATAAACTATTTTCCGCTCTTCAAAAATCCCACCACCTCTGCCAGTTCCGAACTTGTGTTCTTGGGACTCGGAGGCCAGCACTTTATCTTCCTTATTTTCATTATCTGAGAAGGCATAATTTCAAACCGAACTGTATTATTCCTTATCCACAGGGATAGCTAAATTTTCGAGATGAAGAATTACGTTCCTGTGGTTCGTATTTCACGTAGAACCTTCATGTCATTGTCAAGCCGTACTGTTCTGACTGTTGTCAAGGATCGACTCGATGGGTTGATGTCTTCACCGCTTTTGCATCCGGACCAGAAATTGTCCATCACTTATTTATGCATTCCAAACAACATAGCTGAAGAAACTATCGCGAAAATTCTTCACTGGTGCAGACAGAATGATAAAGGGAACCTTAAAATAAATTTTGCAACTACCATCTGACACACCGGACTCCATGATCTACACTCACCGAATGAACACAGTTCTAGGACTCCTTGGAACTGAATGGGAGGCCATTCTCCAACAACTAAGCGGACACTTCCATAACAGTCACTCGTGACCTAGGTAAAGAGAGCGAAGTCTGTCTGCAATACCTGAAAATAGATCCATCTGCAAGCTTTTTCAACAAAAGAGATAAAGCGATTGATGTTCGTAAGGTACGGACGAAGCTCAGGGACAGGTATGTTGTGAGCTACCACATGCGGATAAAGGTACAATCTTTACAAATATACACCTGAAAATAAATAGATCACGATGGTATATCTAGCTACGAATGGAAAGTTGCTCTTAAAATGGCATGCAATGTGGCTGCAGTGCGAGGACATTCATATCCGGGATATTTGGTGGCTGACGGTACAATTGTATGGTTAGACCAGTATTAGAAGCGGCAGCTTTAAACTCAGGATCAGACGGATCAATGTGCGGTTTTGCATTATCCTGTTGTATGTAGATGGGTTTTGATGCTGTCCATGAAGGCCATTTTAGCTGGATAGCAGGAAGAAGTTTCTCGATGAGCATCTTTCTGTATTCGTCCTGTGTAATGGATTGGATAGGTTTCGTAACCAGTATCCCCCTAGGCCTATTTTTGCTACTGCGTTTTGCTGGTTCCGGGACGATGAATGGAAATACCCCAAGTTTACCATCAAAGTACTGGTTACGCATTGAATCAGGACAGGGACGTACCACTGCTGCTAGAAACATCATCTTCGTAATGAAGCGTTTATTCTGACAGGTTCGATGTGGATAGGGCTCTTCAGCAGCAAGGTAAAATCGTCCTTTTTCTGCAGTCATGTAAAACCATTTTTCATCAACATGAATCTGATCGAACATGTCCTGAAATCTTGCTCTGCGTGTCTAAATTGCTGGATCCAACATTGACAAACAAAATTGCAAACGGTTCTGTTCTCCTGTGAAGTTCAGTGTTGGTTTCAGTCTTGATGAATGTCGTCGAACAGCTTTTTCTTGGATTCTGCGATGCACTGTTGATTTTGCCACACCCAAAGCGACAGCTACAGATCTGATAGTCTTTCTTTGACGCAATGGAATGTTTTTAAGTCTATCCTGATCTATGCATTTCTTCTTTCTACTGACTCTCCCTTTCATTCTGGCGGAGACATCAGCAACAATGTTGTCATTCATTATGGAGTTCTCACTTTGTTTCCATATGCGCTCTACGGATCGCCTATGAACGGCAAATTTCACAGCACTTTCCTTTATTACACCTCTTTACAAGATGCCATTATTACTTACACGAAGTAAATGCTCATAAATGGCCCTCCTCTGATCATCTATATATATAAAATAACTTGTCCTGACTGACTGACTGACTGACTGACTGACTGACTGACTGACTGACTGACTGACTGATTCATCATCGCCGAGCCAAAACTACTGGACGTAAAGAAATGAAATTTTGGGGATATATTCATATTAAGATGTAGGTGCTCGCTAAGAGAGGATTTTTGGATATTCCTTCGCTAAGGGGGTGAAAAGAGGGGTGAAATTTTAAAATGAGTGTGTCTATATCTCGAAATTTTAAAAGTTTACAGATGTAAAAATTGGTATTTAGAATCTTCTTTAAGGAAATACGTATTTTTTTGTTTTCAGAAAATCCCAATAGGAGGGGTGAAAAGGAGTGAAAATGGGAAAAATGGGTTGAATGCCCTTAATCAGGATACCAGTACTTATATCTCAGAAACTGATGATATTACAGACCTGAAAATTGGTACCTTTGATCTCTTTCAAAAATAAAGAAACACGTATTTTTTTGTTTTTGGAAAATCCAATTAATGGGAGGGTGAAAAGGGGGTGAATTTTTAAAATGAGTGAATATATATCTCCAAACTTTTAAAGTTTGCAGATGTAAAAATTGGTATTTAGAATCTTCATTAAACATAAAGAAACACGTATTTTTTTTGTTTTCGGAAAGTCGCAATAGGAGGGGTGAAAAGGGGTGAAAAAGGGGTTGAATGCCTTTAATGAGGCTACTTATATTTCAGAACCTGAAGATATTACAGACCTGAAAATTGGTGTTTGGGATCTCCTTTAAAATTAAGAAACACGTATTTTTGGTTTGTGGAAAATCCAATTAAGGGGGGGTGAAAAGGGGGTAATATTTTAAAATGAGTGTATCTATATCTCAAAACGTTTGAAGCTTATAGATGTGAAAATTGGTATTTACAATCTCCTTTAAAAATAAAGAAACACGTATATTTTGCTTTCAGAAAATCCCAATAGGAAGGGTGGAAAAGGTTGAAAAAGGTGTCGAATGCCTTTAATGAGTCTACTTATATTTCAGAACCTGAAGATACTACAGACCTGAAAATTGGTGTTTGGGATCTCCTTTAAAAATAAAGAAACACGTATTTTTTGTTTTTGGAAAATCCAATTAATGGGGGGGGGTTTGAAAAAGGGGTGATTTTTTAAAATGAGTGTATCTATATCTCAAAACTGTTAAAGTTTATAGATGTAAAAATTGGTATTTAGAATCTCCTTTAAAAATAAAGAAACAAGTATTCCTTTTTTTTCGGAAAATCCCAATAGGAATGGTGTAAAAGGGTGAATAATGGGTTGAATGCCTTTAATGAGGCTACTTATATTTCAGAACCTGAAGATATTACAGACCTGAAAATTGGTATTTGGGATCTACTTTAAATGTAAAGAAACACGTATTTTTCGTTTTTGGAAAATCCAAATATTGGGGGGTGAAAAGGGGGGTGAATTTTTAAAAATGAGTGTATCTATATCTCAAAACTGTTAAAGTTTATAGATGTAAAAATTGGTATTTAGAATCTCCTTTAAAAATAAAGAAACAAGTATTCCTTTTTTTTTTCGGAAAATCCCAATAGGAAGGGTGTAAAAGGGTGAATAATGGGTTGAATGCCTTTAATGAGGCTACTTATATTTCAGAACCTGAAGATATTGCAGACCTGAAAATTGGTATTTGGGATCTACTTTAAATGTAAAGAAACACGTATTTTTTCGTTTTTGGAAAATCCAAATATTGGGGGGTGAAAAGGGGGGTGAATTTTTAAAAATGAATGTGTCTACATCTTAAAACTTTAAAATTTACAGATGTAAAAATTGGTAGTTAGAATCTCCTCTAAAAATAACGGAACACGTATTTTTTTGTTTCCTGTAAATTCCAATGGGAGGGATGTAAAAGGGTGCAAAATGGGTTGAATGCCTTTAGTGAGGATACATATATCTCAGAAACGGAAGATATTACAGAACTGAAAATTCGTATATGGGATCTCCATTAAAAATAAAGAAACACGTATTTTTTTAGTTTTTGGAAACTCCAATTAATAGCCGTTTAACAGAAGTGACAAAAAGGGGTGAATTTTTTGAAAGAATATCTTGGAAACGTAAAATGTTACAGACGTAAAAAGTGGGTGTTTGTAATCTCCTGCAAATGTAAAGAAACATAGGTGATTTGTTTTTGGAAACTCCACTTAAGGGGAACCCAAAAGGGGTGAAATTTTAAAATGAGAATTTTTACAGTATATCTAAAAAACTCAACACGTTACAGAAGTGAAAAATGGTATTTTTATCTCTATTAAACATAAAGAAACGTGTATTTTTAGTTTTCGGAAATACCACTTAGGTGGAGGGGGGGGGGGTGAAAGTGACTGAAAAAGGTGTTGAATTCTTTTAATTAGGCTACTGATATCTTAAAAATGAAGATGTTACAGACGTGAAATTTGATATTTGCAATCTGCTTTAAAAGTAAAGAAACACGTATTCGCGGAAAATCCAATGAAGGGGGGCGAGGCGGGTGAAAGAATTGAAAAATTAATTGACTTTAATTGTATGAGAATATATACATCTAACAAAAACTAAAGTTGTTACAGACGTGAAAATTCGTATTTGGATCTCCTTTAAAAACAAAGAAAAACGCGTTTTGGGAGGGAAACCATCTTGGGGGGCGGGAGTGTAAAGGAGTTGAATTCCTTTCATGAGGACACATAAATCAAAAAGTGAAGAGGTTAGAGTCGTGATAATTGGTATTTAGAAGATCCTTTACTATTAAAGAAACAAGTATATTTTGCTGGAAAATTCACTTGGGGGGGGGGGAAGTAGTTTGAAATGAAGTGACAAAAGTAAATTATATTTATGGGGATACTTATATCTCAAAACTGAAGGTAATAGACGTGAACATTGGTGTTTGGAATCTCCCTTAAATATAAAGAAACACGCCTTCTTTTAATTTTTTGGAGGGGGAGGGGGAGTTGGCAGTAAAAACGTAAATGCGGTGGGGTGTAAAAGGAGGTGAGACCAATTGATTTTACTGTTCTTAATGTAGTTATAAGGGTCCTCCGTTGCTCAGGCGGCAGTGCGCCGGCCTCTCACAGCTGGGTTCCGTGGTTCAAATCCCAGTCACTTCATGTGACATTCGTGCTGGACAAAACGGAGGCGGGACAGGTTTTTCTCCGGATACGCCGGTTTTCCCTGTCATCATTCATCCCAGCAACACATAATAGTAATAATAATAAGAAGAATATTATTATTATTATTATTATTATTAATAATAATAATAATAATAATAATAATAATAATAATAATAATAATAATAATAATAATAATAATAATAATAATAATAATGTTCCGCACCGTCGTCAAATGTGCGGACAGCGCTGGAAACGGCTCCTGGACGGTTAATGGCTAAGAATGCAGTCCGACCGCAGGTTCAGTGCCGCCAAGGCACCCAATATGACACCACGCCGGATCTCCCGAAGGATTTTATCCAGATTAAAAATGATTATAGGAAAATACGCTATGGCAAAGATTTACGGACCCAACTGACCGGGAAGAATACCTGAGCCTAGCCCGGGAAGTACGAAATCTATTGCTGGAAAGGAAGATTGAAAAATGTGAGGAAACGTGCCGTAATGTAATAGAAAACGAGTCAGATCGGGAATTTTGGTGGATTCTCGCTGAAAACGAGTCAGATCGCGAATTTCGCGGATTATATATCTAAAAAAATAAGCATTCAATTATAAATTTCAGTATAATACCGTAGCGAAGCACGGGTACCTTGCTAGTCATCAATATTTTTCACTCTTCCCATTTCTTCAATGGCTCTTTATCACTGCAAGTACAATATGTAAACGGTACGAACTTCGTATTGACATCTATTGTACACACAAAGCGTCTGACTCACGTCACTACCACTGCATTCACTTTCCCTTTTTGGCCGAATGTATTAAATCCATGTCATTAGAAATGTCAGTAAATTTATGATTTTTTCAACCATATGTTCTCCCATTGCCGAATATCTTTTACCAAACTAAAAAATTCGAAATTCACTTCCGGCCTAAATGCAGTTCCGGGAAAACAGTCTAAAATCGCTTCTTTCTTTACTCTTTTTCTTTTTTATTCAAATCCTAGGAAATTTCCATAATTATTTCTGTAATGTGTTACTTGGTTCAATACCCTTAGATGTTTTCGATTTTTTTGAAAAATGTCCACACCGAATGTGGTTATAAAGGCCTAAGTGAAACTCTGCATTGACTCACATTAGCGCTGTTAGTGGTTCTTTAAGTGAAACTCTGCATTTACTCAACGCTCGTAGCGGTAGAAAAAGGCTAACTGCTAATCTAATCGACCGCATAACGATGATTAAGAAAAGGATTTTAATTTTTAGGAATAAATAAAGAATATAGTCTATTCTCATACATTATAATATTTTATTTACCTAAATTCGTAGCTCATATCCTTAGGATGTTTTCAACATTGAGTTGCTTGTCTGATGGGCTAGAACTGTGGATTTTTCAAATTATTAATTAGTATAATAAACCCTCTAACTGTCATAAGGCCGGTTCACGTTATTTCCGACCAGCCTGTATATGATAGGTATACTACGCGTCAACTTCCGTTCTCTGCATCAGAAGCTACGGGCTGTTGCGAAACTTGATACCTTACACGTACTACCCTGAAACCATTATTGTTCTATTCCGAAAGTTTAATCAAGATTCCCATCGAAAACTCCCCAACTCTTCCCTGCAAGAAATGAACGGTCTGAGTAAAGTTAGAGTTGAGATGCGGCGTCGAAGCGGTTCTTATCCGGAGAAAAGATGTGCCATTAAGCTTTGACCTCTATGGTAAGTTACTCGGTAGATCTAGTATTTAATCAGACAGGAAACCATTGCAATGAATTCTGCGTATTTTTACTTAAAAACTAGCAGTCCGGACATTATAAAATTGAACTCTGCACTGCACGACTTGTTTTTTCTAAGTGAGAGCGACTGCTCATTATGATAAAACATTTCCTTGGAAATCTGGTTGCTCTTTAATGCATCTCCTTTCTCCACTGGGTGGCCGGGCGTTGGTAGACTCAGGATCGTCTATTCGAGCCTTGCCAAGGGCGTAATTTGTGGTGATCGAGTGTTTATTTAGTTAACGAGGTGGTCATCAATATTCATTAAGCAGGTCGAGCGCAGTTTTTCGTACTGCACAATATTTGCATCTCGTATTTATTTTTATTAAACTTGGTTGAGAAACCGCCAGTACATCAGCAGCAATTATTATTTCAGTGTGATATGAGTTATCATTCGAACTATATTTGTTTACCATAATACTAATTACAGTTACTTTTATTTTATGACTAGCTTAAATCATCACTTTAACTCTTTGAAGCACAGGATTTTTGTTCGTATTTTTAAAACACATGGCCTGTTTTGTTTTTAGCGGCTTAATGGAGTACCTTTGGGGAAAATTTTATTTGTATACTAATTGGAGTAGTATCATAATCATCGTCATTATTCCTATCATTTTATCAATCACTAGCAAGGTACCCGTGCTTCGCTACGGTATTATACTGAAATTTATAATTGAATGCTTATTTTTTTAGATATATAATCCGCCGAAATTCGCGATCTGACTCGTTTTCAGCGAGAATCCACCAAAATTCCCGATCTGACTCGTTTTCTATTAGATTACGGCACGTTTCCTCCCATTTTTCAATCTTCCCTTCCAGCAATAGATTTCGTACTTCCCGGGCTAGGCTCAGGTATTCTTCCCGGTCAGTTGGGTCCGTAAATCTTTGCCATAGCGTATTTTCCTATAATCATTTTTAATCTGGATAAAATCCTTCGGGAGATCCGGCGTGGTGTCATATTGGGTGCCTTGGCGGCACTGAACCTGCGGTCGGACTGCATTCTTAGCCATTAACCGTCCAGGAGCCGTTTCCAGCGCTGTCCGCACATTTGACGACGGTGCGGAACATTATTATTATTATTATTATTATTATTATTATTATTATTATTACTATTATTATTAATATTCTTCTTATTATTATTACTATTATGTGTTGCTGGGATGAATGATGACAGGGAAAACCGGCGTATCCGGAGAAAAACCTGTCCCGCCTCCGTTTTGTCCAGCACGAATGTCACATGGAGTGACTGGGATTTGAACCACGGAACCCAGCTGTGAGAGGCCGGCGCACTGCCGCCTGAGCAACGGAGGACCCTTATAACTACATTAAGAACAGTAAAATCAATTGGTCTCACCTCCTTTTACACCCCACCGCATTTACGTTTTTACTGCCAACTCCCCCCCCCCCCCTCCAAAAAATTAAAAGAAGGCGTGTTTCTTTATGTTTAAGGGAGATTCCAAACACCAATGTTCACGTCTATTACCTTCAGTTTTGAGATATAAGTATCCCCATAAATATAATTTACTTTTGTCACTTCATTTCAAACTACTTCCCCCCCCCCCAAGTGAATTTTCCAGCAAAATATACTTGTTTCTTTAATAGTAAAGGATCTTCTAAATACCAATTATCACGACTCTAACCTCTTCACTTTTTGATTTATGTGTCCTCATGAAAGGAATTCAACTCCTTTACACTCCCGCCCCCCAAGATGGTTTCCCTCCCAAAACGCGTTTTTCTTTGTTTTTAAAGGAGATCCAAATACGAATTTTCACGTCTGTAACAACTTTAGTTTTTGTTAGATGTATATATTCTCATACAATTAAAGTCAATTAATTTTTCAATTCTTTCACCCGCCTCGCCCCCCTTCATTGGATTTTCCGCGAATACGTGTTTCTTTACTTTTAAAGCAGATTGCAAATATCAAATTTCACGTCTGTAACATCTTCATTTTTAAGATATCAGTAGCCTAATTAAAAGAATTCAACACCTTTTTCAGTCACTTTCACCCCCCCCCTCCACCCAAGTGGTATTTCCGAAAACTAAAAATACACGTTTCTTTATGTTTAATAGGAGATAAAAATACCATTTTTCACTTCTGTAACGTGTTGAGTTTTTTAGATATGCTGTAAAAATTCTCATTTTAAAATTTCACCCCTTTTGGGTTCCCCTTAAGTGGAGTTTCCAAAAACAAATCACCTATGTTTCTTTACATTTGCAGGAGATTACAAACACCCACTTTTTACGTCTGTAACATTTTACGTTTCCAAGATATTCTTTCAAAAAATTCACCCCTTTTTGTCACTTCTGTTAAACGGCTATTAATTGGAGTTTCCAAAAACTAAAAAAATACGTGTTTCTTTATTTTTAAAGGAGATCCCATATACAAATTTTCAGTTCTGTAATATCTTCCGTTTCTGAGATATATGTATCCTCACTAAAGGCATTCAACCCATTTTGCACCCTTTTACATCCCTCCCATTGAAATTTACAGGAAACAAAAAAATACGTGTTCCGTTATTTTTAGAGGAGATTCTAACTACCAATTTTTACATCTGTAAATTTTATTTTAAGATGTAGACACATTCATTTTTAAAAATTCACCCCCCTTTTCACCCCCCAATATTTGGATTTTCCAAAAACAAAAAATACGTGTTTCTTTACATTTAAAGTAGATCCCAAATACCAATTTTCAGGTCTGCAATATCTTCAGGTTCTGAAATATAAGTAGCCTCATTAAAGGCATTCAACCCATTATTCACCCTTTTACACCCTTCCTATTGGGATTTTCCGAAAAAAAAAGGAATACTTGTTTCTTTATTTTTAAAGGAGATTGTAAATACCAATTTTTACATCTATAAACTTTAACAGTTTTGAGATATAGATACACTCATTTTTAAAAATTCACCCCCCTTTTCACCCCCCAATATTTGGATTTTCCAAAAACGAAAAATACGTGTTTCTTTACATTTAAAGTAGATCCCAAATACCAATTTTCAGGTCTGTAATATCTTCAGGTTCTGAAATATAAGTAGCCTCATTAAAGGCATTCAACCCATTATTCACCCTTTTTTACCATTCCTATTGGGATTTTCCGAAAAAAAAGGAATACTTGTTTCTTTATTTTTAAAGGAGATTCTAAATACCAATTTTTACATCTATAAACTTTAACAGTTTTGAGATATAGATACACTCATTTTAAAAAATCACCCCTTTTTCAAACCCCCCCCCATTAATTGGATTTTCCAAAAACAAAAAATACGTGTTTCTTTATTTTTAAAGGAGATCCCAAACACCAATTTTCAGGTCTGTAGTATCTTCAGGTTCTGAAATATAAGTAGACTCATTAAAGGCATTCGACACCTTTTTCAACCTTTTCCACCCTTCCTATTGGGATTTTCTGAAAGCAAAATATACGTGTTTCTTTATTTTTAAAGGAGATTGTAAATACCAATTTTCACATCTATAAGCTTCAAACGTTTTGAGATATAGATACACTCATTTTAAAATATTACCCCCTTTTCACCCCCCCCTTAATTGGATTTTCCACAAACCAAAAATACGTGTTTCTTTATTTTTAAAGGAGATCCCAAACACCAATTTTCAGGTCTGTAATATCTTCAGGTTCTGAAATATAAGTAGCCTCATTAAAGGCATTCAACCCCTTTTTCACCCCTTTTCACCCCTCCTATTGCGACTTTCCGAAAACAAAAAAAATACGTGTTTCTTTATGTTTAATGAAGATTCTAAATACCAATTTTTACATCTGCAAACTTTAAAAGTTTGGAGATATATATTCACTCATTTTAAAAATTCACCCCCTTTTCACCCTCCCATTAATTGGATTTTCCAAAAACAAAAAAATACGTGTTTCTTTATTTTTGAAAGAGATCAAAGGTACCAATTTTCAGGTCTGTAATATCATCAGTTTCTGAGATATAAGTACTGGTATCCTGATTAAGGGCATTCAACCCATTTTCCCCATTTTCACTCCTTTTCACCCCTCCTATTGGGATTTTCTGAAAACAAAAAAATACGTATTTCCTTAAAGAAGATTCTAAATACCAATTTTTACATCTGTAAACTTTTAAAATTTCGAGATATAGACACACTCATTTTAAAATTTCACCCCTCTTTTCACCCCCTTAGCGAAGGAATATCCAAAAATCCTCTCTTAGCGAGCACCTACATCTTAATATGAATATATCCCCAAAATTTCATTTCTTTACGTCCAGTAGTTTTGGCTCTGCGATGATGAATCAGTCAGTCAGTCAGTCAGTCAGTCAGGACAAGTTATTTTATATATATAGACTAGCAAGATACCCGTGCTTCGCTACGGTAATATACTGAAATTTATAATTGAATGCTTATCGTTTTATATACAACCCGCCTATATGCGTGATCTGACTCGTTTACTGAGAGATTACGGCAACGTTCCTCCCATTTTTCAATCTTTCTTTAAAGCAATCGATTTCGTATTTCCCGGGCTAGGTCCAGGTATTCCACCCGGTCAGTTGGGTTCCTAAATCTTAGCCATGCTTTCCTATAAGCATTTTTTAATGTGGATCAAATCCTTGAGGAGATCCGGCGTGGTGTCCTCTTAGGTGCCTTGGCGGTACTAAACCGGCGGCCGGACTGCAATCGTAGTCATTACCCGTCCAGGACCCGTTTCCAGCACGGTCCGCACATGTTGACGACGGTCCAGGATATTATTATTATTATTATTATTATTATTATTATTGTTGTTGTTGTTGTTATTAGGGTGGTTGAAATTAATTGAATTTAGGTATTATTATTATTATTATTATTATTATTATTATTATTATTATTATTATTATTATTATTATTATTATTATTATTATTATTATTATTATTATTATTGATGTTCTGGACCCCACAGCAATATGCAAGACCGCTACTTGGCCGTAAAATACATCTGCTGCCATTGTCATTGCTAACAATGTGACCAGCACCATTGTTGCGCGTAGGCAAGTGTGAGGAATTTCTGGCGATACGAATGACATACCTCCGTGTATTATTGACCTTATTATAGAGGTGAACAATTTGACGGCCAATCTCATTCCTATCGTTTATTTCAAATGTGTTTAAATTTTTATTTATATGCCAGGAGAATCTACTCTAATCTAAGAACGTTCTCCGAAGGAAAATATGGCTGTTGAAAAAGAACCCAGGAAAGATTAAAAATGATCGGTTTATGATCAGAATAAATACATCGCAAGTCTACAGCCTGTTTCCTATCATTCGACAGGATCAGTGATGGAATGAATAAAGCCCCATCTAGCGGCGACAATAGGAATTGTGCCGGCTGCCGAAGTTCCCCTCTGGGGCAATGATCGATGAGTGACAAATGAAATGAAATATTGGACAGTGTTGCTGGAATGAATGATGACAGGGAAAGCCGGAGTATCCGGAGAAAAACCTGTCCCGCCTGCATTTTGTCCAGCACGAATGTCACATGGAGTGACCGGGATTTGAAACACGGAACCCAGCTGTGAGAGGCCGGCGCGCTGCCGACTGAGCAACGGAGGCTCCTTATAAGTGCATTACGAACAGTAAAATCAATTGGTCTCACCTCCTTTTACACCCCACCGCCGTTAAGTTTATTTATCCCCACCCTCCAAAAAATTAAAAGAAGGCGTGTTTCTTTATGTTTAACGGAGATTCCAAATACCAATGTTCACGTTTATTACCTTCAGTTTTGAGATATAAGTATCCCCTTAAAAATAATTCACGTTTTTAACTTCCTTCCACCCCCCCCCCCCCTTCCTCACAAAGTGATATTAAAGCAAAAAATACTTGTTCCTTTAATAGTAAAGGATCTTCTAAATACCAATTATCACCACTCTAACCTCTTCAGTTTTTGATTTATGTGTCCTCATGAAAGGAATTCAACTCCTTTTCACTCCCCCCCCCCCCCCAAGATTGTTTCCCCCCAAAACGCGCTTTTCTTTGTTTTTAAAGGAGATCAAAATACCAATTTTCACGTCTGTAACAACTTTAGTTTTTATTAGATGTATGTATTCTCATACAATTAAGTCAATTAATTTTTTCTATCCTTTAACACTCCAAATCCCGTTCATTGGATTTTCCGAGAATACGTGTTTGTTTACTTTTAAATAAGATTCCAAAAATAAAATTTCACGTGTGTAACATCTTCATTTTTGAGATATCAGTAGCCTAATTAAAAGAATTCAACACCATTTTCAGTCACTTTTACCCCCACCCCCACTACCCAAGTTGTATTTCCGAAAACTAAAAATACACTCTTCTTTATTTTTAATAGGATAAAAAAATGACCATTTTTCACTTCTGTACATGTTAAGTTTTTTGAGATATACTGTAGAAATTCTCATTTTAAAATTTCACCCCATTTTAGTTCCCCTTAAGTGGAGTTTCCAAAGACAAATCACCTGTGTTTCTTTACAGGAGATTCCAAATACCCACTATTTACGTCTGTAACATTTTACGCTTCTCAGATATTCTGTAGATATAGTCTTTCAAAAAATTCACCCCACTTTGCCACTCCTGTTTAACCGCCATTAATTGAATTTTCCAAAAGCAAAAATATACGTGTTTCTATATTTTTAAAGGAGATCCGATTTACAAATTTTCAGTTCTGTAATATCTTCAGTTTCTGGGATATATGTATCCTCATTAAAGGCATTCAACCCATTATTCACCGTTTTACACCCCTCCTATTGGGATTTAGAGAAAACAAAGAAATGCGTGTTCCTTTATTTTTAAGGGAGATTCTAAACACCAATTTTTACATCTGTAAACGTTTAAAGTTTTAAGATGTAGACACACTCATTTTAAAAATTCACCCCCCTTTTCACCCCCCATTATTTGGATTTTCCCAAAACGAAAAAATACCTGTTTCTTTATTTTTAAAGTAGATCCCAAATACCAATTTTCAGGTCTGTAATATATTCAGTTTCTAAGATATAAGTATTCTCTTTAAAGGCATCCGAACCCATTTTTCACAGCTTTTCCCCCCTCCTATTGGGATTTTCCGAAAACAAAAAAATACGTGTTCCTTTATTTTTAATGAAGATTCTAAATACCAATTTTTACATCTCTAAACTTTAAAACTTTTGAAATATAGATGCACTCATTTTAAAAATTCACCCCCCTTTTCACCCTCGCATTAATTGGATATTCCAAAAACAAAAATATATATGTTTCTTTATTTTTGAAAGCGATCAAAAGTACCAATTTTGAGGTCTGTAATATCTTCAGTTTCTGAGATATATGTATTCTCTTTAAAGGCATTCAACACATTTTTCACCCCTTTTCACCCCTCCTATTGGAATTTTCCGAAAACAAAAAAATACGTGTTCCTTTATTTTTAATGAAGATTCTAAATACTAAATTTTACATCTCTAAACTTTAAAACTTTTGAGATATAGATGCACTCATTTTAAAAATTCACCCCCCCTTTCACCCTCGCATTAATTGGATTTTCCTAAAACAAAAAAATATGTGTTTCTTTATTTTTCACAACGATCAAAAGTACCAATTTTCAGGTCTGTAATATCTTCAGTTTCTGAGATATAAGTAGCGTATCCGGATTAAAGGCATTCAACCACTTTTTCACCCTTTTTACCCCTCCTATTGGGATTGTCTGAAAACAAAAAAATACGTGTTTCCTTATTTTTAAAGAAGATTCTAAATACCAATTTTCACATCTGTAAACTTTTAAAGTTTTGAGATATAGACACACTCATTTTAAAATTTCACCCCCCTTTTCACCCCCTTAGCGACGGAATATCCAAAAATCCTGTCTTAGCGAGCACCTACATCTTAATATGAATCTATGCTCAAAATTTCATTTCTTTATGTCCAGTAGTTTTGGCTCGGCAATGATGAATCAGTCAGTCAGTCAGTCAGGACAAGCTACTTTATATATATAGATTAGGCAGGACGATCACAATTCTTTCTTCAGCACCACATCGGATCTTCTTACTTCGGTTTAATAGCCAAATGCGTTCTTTAGCATTCCTCCAAACTTAGTTCTTTGGACATGGATTTTTCCATGCTTTCTGTCAATTTATTGTAGTGCTTAAGTAGTGAATTAAAGACCGGACTTACCATTGAATCGATTGTTTGGAAAAGGGCACATTTCCATTTTTTTAAAATACATGCTTTCTCATATTATAGTAGTTGAAATGCAGATGCGTTTCAGCACCCTGAGTTCTAACATTGTCTAAGTGGATGGCCAGCCTCCCAGAAATATCAGAAACATTTACTTTTGCCTAAGCCGACTGGACTTCGTCGCACTTTACCAACACTACTGGACTTTCAAGCCTATAATGGAAAACTCCCCATTACTATTGAGAAGATACACGGCGTAAGGGAACTGATACAGTATACTGGTGATGAACTTCTCAGTTTCTACCATGATATTGTGAACAACTGGCCAACTACTGAGCAGGAATCACTGCAAGAAGAAGCATTATGAACCTCTTACAGAGAAGCTAATAAAAGTTCTCATTTCTTATTCTTCATGTACAGTTAGCGACTATAATCTATTCATTATAATGTTAGTTCTCGAAGCGGTAATATAAAATGTACTGGAATATATAACATCTTATGCGATGTAATTAACAGTATTACAGATTTTGTTTATCAAAAAGATTTATGCCCGCCTGGTGTAGTGGTTTGTGTGATTATCTGCCACCCCCGCAGGCCCGGGTTCGTTTCCCGGCTCCGCCACGAAATTTGAAAATTGGTACGATGGCTGGAACGGGGTCTACTCAGCCTCGGGATGTCAACTGAGTAGAGGTGGGCTCGATTCCCCTCTCAGCCATTCTGGAAGTGGTTTTCCGTGGTTTCCCACTTCTCCTCCAGGCAAATGCCGGGATGTTACTTAACTTCAGGCTACGGCCGCTTCCTCCCCTCTTGCTTGTCTATCCCTTCCAATCTTTCCATCCCCCACCAAGGCCCCTGTTCAGCATAGCATGTGAGGCCGCCTGGGCGAGGTACTGGTCATCCTCCCCAGCTGTATCCCCCGACCCAGTGTCTGAAACTCCAGGACACTGCCCTCGAGGCGGTAGAGGTGGGATCCCTCACTGAGTCTGAGGGAAAAACCAACCCTGGAGGGTAAGCAGATTAAGAAAGAAAGAAAGAAAGAAAGAAAGAAAGAAAGAAAGAACACGATTTATATGCATTGTTTGGGATCTCTTCTTAATTCTCTGACTTTTAAATACCGTACTACAGGTTGACTGAAAAGAGACGTTGAAGTGATCAAATAGGCTATAGTCAAAAACAAAATTTGCGTGAAATTGTATGCGATGATGCGTTTTAGAATGTTAAACTAGTAGTATTTTTATCGTATTTTCTTTAAATAGAATTGCTTGTTGTACTATTGTTGTTTTTGTAATAGTGTTTTTTATTACCACGTGTAATACTGAGCTACTAGTAAGCTCAACCTATAGTACTGTAAGCTGTAGTGTTAAGCACTGGAAATACGTACTTAAATTGTGTGTGAATTTGTATATGATGCTGGTTTTAGACGGTTAAACTAGTAGTACTTCTTGTAGTATTTTATTTCCATGGAATTGCTTGTTGTACGATTGTTGTTGTAATTTTTTGTTGTTGTTGGGTAATTATGTTTTAACTTAATTATCACACCACTGTAAATGAACATTGCCACCGGGATATTTCCCAATTGCGATGCGTTTGTTAATAATAATAATAAAAAATAATAAAAAAAGACAGGGATGACAAATGTGTGTTTAATTTCTAAGAAAATTCAATTCACATAGAAAAGGGCACATCTCTATAAAATGAAATTTGATATTTTTGCCCTTTAGGAATGGAATCTGAAATCCATATTATAAGAACAAAAGACCCTTTATTAATTATATGAATTGACAAAATGCAGCTTTGATTGCTTTACACATTCACAATTTATACACTTTTTTGTCTCTCCTATGAAATTTACTTTCGTGGACGTGTGCCCTTTTCAAAATGACCGATTCAGTTAATTTTAATTTTTCTTACGATGTCATTTCCTTTAGCCTACTGTCCATATATGTTATTGCACATGTTGCTAGTTTGGAGACATACGTGGTTCTTAGAGTTTTTACTTCACGGTCAAAGATTATTTTAAAGTGGTTCATCAGTCCCTTAACATTCATGAAGATACGCAACCTATCAACACTGTTAGTCCTTAAGGACGATAACACTCTGCTTGCCACGTGCTTGTAAGCGTTGTAAAACGAGAGCATTTTCAAAGTAAAAAGACTACATGCAATCGTCGCATTGAGTTGTTACAACCATTTCATAAACATGCTGTTTATTGCCTGTTGTTATAATGCATGTACCAGCAATCTAGCTATCTAGCTGATAGCTTGTATTCTCCCTGAACACCGCACCTGTAAGGAGGTTGCAGCACAAAACTTGTCCATTCACTCGTATAGTGGAAGTGAACACACTTGATTGTACTAGTCTACACTCACGACGTATTACGCTGACGAATACGTTGATATGTCACCCATGTAATGGGTAAGTATAGTACCTTTATTTTCTCCTGGTCCATACAGAATTCTCCCATTTAGATCATTTCGGTGGAGGAAATATAAAAAAGAACACAAAAACAAACAAGGTAGAAGAAGTTAATCTACGTCTTGCAGCACGTGTGCCTGCATGGGTGAACTCCCACTTCCTCCCACCGCTGATAACCTGCATCTTTGGGGCGGAGTCCCTCTTACAAGGCACCAATCTCCTGTGCAACAATCAAAAAATGCTTGCTCAAAGGTACCTGTACCTACCTCAACAATCCCAGTTGTTGACACTCTCCAGCCTTACAGATCGCCACTAAGAGCCGGTTTACGTCCACCCTCCCCTTCGTCCCCTTGTATCTACAATCCTTCCAAAACTTTTCGGATAGGTAATTCACCCGTCTAATATCACCCATGCGGACACACCCTCTGACTTCCGCAGCTCGGATAGTCGTTAGCTAGGGGAGTACACTCCCAAACGTCTTCTCTTTTGCTGAGTTAAAGCACAATGTATGGATATAAAAGTCATTACAGGTGCGGTACCTGTATCACAAGCGATTTCCTAGGAGAAGAAAACCGACAGGAAAGACATTCCAGATTCTTGAACGGGGTTGGAACTCTTGCACGGAGTGACACATGCACGGAACTCTTCACTCTACCTGACAGTACTGACCGAGTCAGAAGTAGGATGGTGACATTTACACTCATTCATTTACTCCAGTATTAATAGACACGGTAGTACATCATGCTTGCCTTCGTAATCACGGTAGAGGCACGTCTATGTGATGATAGCGATATCACAAGGTCATAACCTCGATTGAAGAGTTGGCCTATTTCTTCGGTGTAAATTGTTGAAATCATACTGTCTATTTCCCTTGTAAGTTTCCTTTTTTTCATTTACTACACCTTTTCTCAATTCGGTCGCCGTTTCATTCGGAATGAAAACATGACTCACCTGAAACTGCATTATTTCTGTTGTTTTTCTTCCTTTACATTTACTTTTCTTCAAATCTGAGCACTTCCAGTAAGTTAGTTGATCCTTATTGGTATAGTCCACAATATACTGATGTCAGTTGTAAATCAATAAAAGCTTCTCCTTGGTGATCCCGGTGAACTCCATACCTGAGAACAATTATCGTCATTTCAACATGAATACTAGTTGTCACAAAGGTATCAACTCAAAGGTATGAACTCTACTTATCGGGTGAGCCTTCCCCTACCCTTCTTCTACATTCAACCCTCCTTGGGCCTCAGTGCAAGTGTCACTGTTTGAAATACCCATGCTTACTAATTTCCTGGAATGTTTACCGTTCCGCGCAAATGCCAACACATTCTATCTCCGGTGCAAGTGTCAAAACTTCTCTTGAACGACGCTTCCTTGCACCTGGGGCACTTGAAAGGTAACCTCCTGTTAGAGATGCTATTGAAACGTCTGGTCATAGAGAAGAGATTGTTTTAGACGCTGTCTGGAACGTCCCTCATATTGGTTCACAGACACTTGTAGAACAAAACAACATCAGCCGGTCATCTGTCGTGCGAATACTGGAATTACATAACAATAATTAGCAGCAATTGTAGTAACATCAGAAGTTCCACGATCTAACTTCAGCGCTTCGGGAATATTTTGTCTATGTATATTACACAAAATGAGTAATGATGAAGCCTTTTTTTATCAGTAGTCATACGTAGTACAGTCATTAAGTTCTGAGACTGACCGCATGATGGCGCTGTGGTGCACTATAGCGCATAGATGGTGCCGTGGTATGGTACCATGTCAGTTAGTCTCTTGTCCCTGCAAGAGACAGTTGAGTGCATGCACTGGAAGCAGACGGTTGTTGTTGTAACAGTGATTTGAATGCGCCAGTCGGACCTTGACATGTCACAGTTTTAGCAACGGGAAAACATCAAGTTCTGCCAGAAATTAGGCAAAAACGCTACCAAAACGTTTGAAATGATGCTGCAGGTTTACGGTGAGGACGCATTGAGTCGCAGTGTTGTGTTTAGGTGGCACCGACTTTTTATGCAAGGACTTGATAGTTTGGAAGATGATGTGCGTACTGGTCAGCCACAAACGGTTCGAACGGAACGCAAGATCCAAGATGTTGATACGTTGGTGCGTGCTAACCGCTCCCAATCGGTAGACGATCTCGCAGCAACAATAGGGATCAGCCATGGTACTTGCCACAAAATTCTGACGGATGACCTGAACATGTCTCGTATTATCCAGCACAGTGTGCCACGAATCCTGTCGCAAGACCAACGTGATGATGGCATGACGACTTGTGGTGGCCTCATCAGTAGTGTTGACGATGATCCGACCTTTCTCACCCGGATAATAACTGGAGACGAAACATGGTGTTTCCTTTCAGTGGAGCTATACCATCGTTGGCAAACATGCATAACGGCCAACGGTGAATATTTTGAGGGTGGATGTGGCTCTGTTTAAGCGGTCAACGGTGACTATTTTGAGGGTGGATGTGGCTCTGTTTAAGCGGTCAACGGCGACTATTTTGAGGGTGGATGTGGCTCTGTTTAAGCGGTCAACGGCGACTATTTTGAGGGTGGATGTGGCTCTGTTTAAGTGGTCAACGGCGACTATTTTGAGGGTGGATGTGGCTCTGTTTAAGCGGTCAACGGCGACTATTTTGAGGGTGTATGTGGTTCTGTTTAAGTGGTCAACGGCGACTATTTTGAGGGTGGATGTGGCTCTGTTTAAGCGGTCAACGGCGACTATTTTGAGGGTGGATGTGGCTCTGTTTAAGCGGTCAACGGCGACTATTTTGAGGGTGGATGTGGCTCTGTTTAAGTGGTCAACGGCGACTATTTTGAGGGTGGATGTGGCTCTGTTTAAGCGGTCAACGGCGACTATTTTGAGGGTGTATGTGGTTCTGTGTAGGTGCACGCCGTGTAATGAGGTATCATGTGCAACATACATAGTCGTGTGGGTGCCTATCCCCCAGGCGTCAAGTCTCAGAACATAATAACTGTACTGTCCGACTCGTTGGCTGAACGGTCAGCGTACTGGCCTTCGGTTCAGAGGGTTCCGGGTTCGATTCCCGGCCGGGTCGGGGATTTTAGCCTTAATTGGTTAATTCCAACGGCACGGGGCCTGGGTGTATGTGTTGTCTTCATCATCATTTCATCCGCATCACGACGCGCAGGTCGCCTACGGGGGTCAAATAGAAAGACGTGCACTTGGCGAGCCGAACCCGTCCTGGGATATCCCGGCACTAAAAGCCATACGACATTTCATTTATAACTGTACTACGTATTTTTCGATACAAACAGATATTCTCAGGCCCAAATAAGAATTCATTCTTTGAAAATAAGGAGCGTGTACCTGTACTAGACATTAAGAAAAAGAGAGGGTATTGTTTGGGACTTGCACATGCCTCAGCACGGCCTAGATTCGCAATCATAGGGGCGCGTGCGCTTGGCGCTTTAGCTAGGGCGAGCCCCAGCCATCTCGTTGTATCCGGTATAGGTATCTGTTCAAAGGCTTATCGCCTGTACTACGACAGCCTGATAAAAATGCTGTTTAAATTTATGAGACAGTTTGCACATTTATCTGTAAGTTCGGTTGAAAACGTGTACTACGACCTTCGTTTATGTGCAATCTGGAAAAATATTCTCGAGTTTAACAATGCCGAATTTGGAGAGGCAGTTAACGCTCTTATCTGGGATTTTGCTCCTATCGAGGATGTTACTGTAAGAATCAAGATGGCTGCACATCAAGTTGAATCTATAGAAACAAAACGGAGAGGACCCCATGCGTTATTCCGATATAAGGTAGGAGTTGGGGGAAGTTTTGATGATAAAGGCAGGCCACATTTCTTACGAACGTTAGCAATAGCAATGGAGAGTTTTCATTATAATTACATGCACCTTTTCCTAATGCCAGCCACAATACAGTTGGAGAGATTTGATTCTAATCGAGGAATGAAACACTATCTAAAGTATAAAGATTCGAGATACGACAATAAGTCGTAGGTACGAAAGTTGAAGAATTCTCCAAATTGAGCAGCGATAGCGTAATATGCTTTGTGAAATGACGTACCGTTTAGAAAGAAGTTACCCCAAAATGAAGGTCTGCATCCTCATTGATATTGCTTCCATATTTCGATATTTTCCGGGGCCTAAATGTTATACAGTTGAACACCCTGGAATTTTCCCTAAAAGGAAAGAGTGCCCAGGTTTCTGAATTAGCACTCGCATACATGCAGAGTAATTAAGGAAGAAATTAATACAGTTTAGAAAGTTGAAATTATAACTGTCGACAGTCGGATAGCACAAATATGTAAATATCAAGTGGTTGTATTCGAAAATAAAATGTCCCTCAATAAATTGTGATGATATGAGTTACGGATATAAGAAGGCACTACCAGAGGAGAAATTTAGGCGAAGGGATTCTTAGGTAAACAGATAAGAAGATGACTTACGGTGTTATTACTTAAGCCTTATAAGGCAAGACAGAGGCAAGAAATTAACGCAGAAAACAGAAGCAGAAGAGAAATACAGTAAACTTTATAGCAAATGCCAGAAAACACCTCAGTGTGAAATAATGGGCTACACTCCGCGATACTCTACAAATATTAACAGCCCTCCTTAGTGCTATTTGAAGACTATTGTAACCTCCAACGGTATTCCGCAAATATCTCGCAGAATGGCAGCTTGACGTCTCTCTCACCTTCTGCACAAGGAACAACCACGAGTTTACAGGAACGTTGACGAAAATGGCATCATGGCACTTCCCTGGTGGCAAGGAGCCAGTGACGTTGCCATGGTATCCGGTAGGTTCGTTGTCGGTCTGTCTGTCATTCAATGCAGAGAACGAAACCCACAGAAAGTAGTAATTATCTCCGTCATTTAAAGAGTAAGTGAAATTATGTTCATAACAAATGTTGTTTAGAAAGAAGGGAAGTTTCACATATTGAACCCATGACCTTTGACCAAACGGTTCAATATAGTCCACAGATTTCACAGATAAACAATAGAATAAGAGAAAATGGAAGAAAGCTGTTGCGGTTTTCCTATAAAACCCCAGTCTAATCTGTGATTTATAAATCGTAAGCACATTTGAACATTTCCCTGGATGAGCATACTCCAAATATGAAGTTTGGTTGAGATCTATCCAGCCGTTTCGCCGCGATGGTGGAACAGACGGACAAACAGACACAAAAGCTAAAAACCACTGATGTGGTCTTGAGTTGACCTACATCGGATAAATATCTAAAAAATTTGCAACACAAGAAAAATAAAACGAAATTATAAACAGCGGACCCCCTACAACTTTATTTATATTTATTATTATTATTATTATTATTATTATTATTGGGGGTGTAATGGAAGTGAGATGCGTCGTTGCTGCCCATCTAGCAACAATAATATAAGAACTCGGCAAGTTTGAGTTCTCTAGCCTCTCTCACTTCAACTCCAAGCACGTAACCTACAAGAGGTGCCCCTGTTAAGCCGAGCAACCCAGTGGAAGGTTGGGTATCCAACCCCAGCGGGAAACTGGGTCGGCGAGCCGATCAGTGCGGGAGGATCACCAATCCGTCATTGAAGCAGGCGTGGTGATTATGCTTCATACCCTTTAAGTCAATCATGATGAGTGGCATTAACGTTAAATCTTCCGGAGGTAAATTAGCCCCACAGTCGGATCTCCGGGTGGGTGCAACTTTGATGTCCGAAGCATTAAGAAATGTTGGAAAGAATTCACAGATATTCCAGATCTGTACATACAACTGTCGTTCTCTATTAGGCAATGACAGACTAGAAGAGATCGAGAAAGAACTTACAAAAATCAACTGGAGTATTGTTGGTTTAAGCGAAGTGCGCCGTAAAGGGGAAGACTGTTTCCGTTTGAAATCTGGCAACTTGTTCTATTTTTGTGGTGATCCGGAAGGGAAATTCAATGGAGTTGGCTTTTTAATTAACAAGAACATTGCTGATAGAGTATCAATTTTAGAAGGATCTTCCAGCAGAGTAGCTCGAATGGTCCTTAAGTTGTCGAATAAATACAAATTGCAGATCGTTCAGGTGTATGCTCCCACTTCAAGCCATCCAGACGAAGAAATTGAGTCCTTTTATGAAAGCCTTGATAACACCTGCAAAAAGGGAAGTGATTGCCACTTCCAGATGGTTATTGGAGACTTTAATGCAAAAGTCGGTACCAAGAAACAAGGTGACACTGTGGTGGGTAAATATGGAATTGATGACCGAAATGATAGAGGTGAGAGATTAGTCCAGTTTGCTGAATACACCAATATGTCCATCATGAATACATTCTTTAAGAAACATCCTGAACGAAAATGGACGTGGAGGAGCCCTAACTTCAGTGTAAAAAATGAGATTGACTTTATTCTGTCGAATAGACCGCATATTGTAAAAGACGTATCAGTGTTAAACCGATTCAGCACTGGGAGTGATCACCGTCTTGTGAGAGCAAGAGTTGAACTTAATGTAAGATATGAAAGGAACAAACTCATAAGAAGGAAGAGCAACAGAATCAATCTCAAAAACCTAGAAAACAATTCGGAATCATTCCGGGCAGCTCTTCAAAGTAAGTACCATGTAACTAAGGCTGAAGATCTAGCAGAAATGATTGTTTCGTGTGCTCAAGAAATCGGGGGCATATGTAAGGAAAGTGACCAACCAAAGAAATTCAGTGACAAAACTAAAACCCTGCTAAAGCGAAGGAGAGAAAAGAAAATTCAGACTGATCGTGACATGATAGAATATTCTGAAATATGTAAGGCAGTACGAAGAGAAATGAAAACTGACTTACAGAAATTCAGGGAAGACACTTTAAGAACAAGCTTAGAGAGCAAGACGAGTTTCAAGACAGCCAAACGAAAACTCATAATCGGTAAAAAGCAGCTAATTGCTCTAGATGGAAATGATGGTCGAATTACTGAAAAGGAGGAAGTTTTGAAATTCATCAGAGACTTTTATTGCAATCTGTATAGCAAACCAAAGGAAGCCCTGAATGGACCTAAACTAAATGATATATCTAATGTTCCAGATATTCTCCCTTCGGAAGTCAAGTGTGCTTTAGATAGTATGAAAAAGGGAACTGCGCCGGGTGATGATGAGCTTTGTGTGGACATCCTGAAACTCACAGGGGAGGAGACAATAAATCACTTGGCAAAAATATTCACTTCCTGTGTGCACTCGGCTTCAATTCCAACATCATGGAACAAAGCAAAGATCATACTGATACATAAGAAAGGAAATATTCACAGTATCAAAAATTATCGTCCTATCAGCTTGCTCTCTATTTTGTATAAACTTTTTACAAAGATCTTGTTAAATCGAATCAGTTTCATCCTTGACTCAGCCCAACCTATTGAACAAGCAGGTTTCCGTAGTAATTTTAGCACAATAGACCACATACTGACTGTAAGAGAAGTGATAAGCAGAGCAAATGAATATCATTTGCCTCTCTGCATTGCCTTTGTTGATTTTGAAAAGGCATTTGACTCTGTCAGCCATACAGCTGTCATGCAAGCTTTACATGAGCAAGGAGTGGAAGCAGCTTACATCCAAGTGCTCAACAATATCTATGAGACTTCTTCAGCTTTCGTTAATATCGGTAAATCAACCCCAGAATTCCCCATCAACAGAGGTGTCAAACAAGGTGATCCCATCTCCCCGAAACTATTCTCAGCGGTCCTAGAGATGGCTATGTCTAAGCTGAGCTGGGAAGAAAAGGGAATTAGAATTAATGGGAAAAGGCTAAATAACTTGAGATTTGCAGATGATATTGCTTTACTGGCAAACGACTTCGAAGAGCTCCAGACCTTAATTACAGATCTTGCATTAGAATGTCAGTTGATTGGCCTAAGCATAAACCTTTCCAAAACAAAAGTTATGTCCAACGAATGGGTTCAAGCTGGAAATGTGAATATTAAGAACATGCCATTAGAAGAGGTCAGTGATTACATCTACCTTGGCCAGATTATAAATATGACAGGTGATATAAGACCAGAAATCTATAGGCGCATCAAGCTCGGATGGCAAGCATTTGGAAGGAATTCTTCAGTATTAAGATCAAAAATGCCAGCAAATCTGAAGAAAACAGTATTTGACCAATGCATCCTTCCTGTGCTGACTTATGGCTGTGAGACTTGGACTCTGAACGAATTCACAAAAGGGAAACTTCGGACCGCGCAGAGAGCCATGGAAAGGTCAATGCTAGGCTATACAAAGAAAGATAGGAAAAGAGCTGATGACATCCGGTCTGTTACAAAGGTTAAAGACATCTTAGAGAGAGTACGCTCCTTAAAATGGCAGTGGGCTGGCCATGTTGCACGAAGAAATGATGATAGATGGACAAAACTAGTGCTGGAGTGGAGTCCGAGAGAACATCGAAGGCCTAGAGGAAGACCACCGGACAGATGGGACAAAGATATCAAGAAGATCGCTGGTACCACTTGGATGAGATCTGCCCAAGACCGTTCTACTTGGAGAAGACTGTTGAAGGCCTACCTATACCCACGACTTAAAGAGGCCACATCATTTTAATGATTGAAATGGCTGATTGTATTGTATATTGTATTATTATTATTATTATTATTATTATTATTATTATTATTATTATTATTATTATTATTATTATTATTATTATTATTATTATTATTATTGCTATTGAATTCGATTCTTCTAACAATACAGGAAGAGAGACTCAATTAAAATGCTGCTGGCTGTTATTGTTACCATCGACTGGTATGGGAATGTGTGGCGCAGGATGGGGTGTGTCTGCAATGCTGTGTAGTGTTCTGACAAAGTTATTGTTATTAATAATTAGAACATTCATGTCGCATGTTCTTTTATTTATTCTTCTCTACTCTCCATTGGTAAGAAATCGAAGAGAATTCAGTATCTGATTGAGGATACATAGCTGGAGCATTTAGATAATTTCAAGTATTTAGGATGTGTATTTTCCCAGGATGGTAGTATAGTAAGTGAGATTGAATCGAGGTGCAGTAAAGCTAATGCAGAGAGCACACTGTTGAGGTCAGTATTTTGTAAGAAGAAGCCTGTTCCAGGACGAACTATTTATTCATACACCAGTTTTCAGACCAATTTTGCTTCACGGGAGTGAAAGCTGGGTGGGCTCAGGATATCTTATTCATAAGTTAGAAGTAACAGACATGAAAGTAGCGAGAATTATTGCTAGTCCAAACAGGTGGGAACAATGGCAGGAGGGTACGGTACTCGGAGTGAGGAGATATAGGATAAGTTAGGAATGAACTCGATGGATGAAGCTGTACGCATAAACCGGCTTCGTTGGTGTGTTATGTGAGGCGAATGGAGAAGGATAGGTTATCTAGGATAATATTGTAGTCTGTTATGGAGGATAAGAGATTAAGAGGGAGTCCAGGATAACGATGGTTAGACTCAGTTCCTAAAACGCTATTGGCTTTACGTCTACCATTTTACGGTTCTTGTAGACGCCTAGGTGTCGGAATTTAGTCCTGCAGGAGGTCTTTTACGTGCCAGTAAATCTACAGACACGAGTCTGACGTACTTGAGCACCTTCAAATTCCACCGGACTGCGCCAGGATCGAACATGCCAAGTTGGGGTCAGATGGCCAGCGACTCAACCGTCTGAGCCACTCAGCAGAACTAGTTACAAATAGAGGATTTTGGTGGTGTTTAGTAAATTCACAGAAGCTTGCAGACGGAACGCTGAAAGGCATAATAGTCTATAATGCATGTATTATTCGTACTTTAAAAAACGATTAAATAGATTAGCCATATTAATTAAATTTGTTAAGGAGGAAGCCATTCCTTTACGCTGGTCACTCTACTTTTAAGTTTTTTAGTCTGTCGAAATACGACATATAACGCCTATATACATGTAAAAGAAAATCTGTTTTTAACAGAATGACATGACATCATCAGATTCTATCAAATTACCTTTAACCATGCTTGTATATGTACAATTTTGTTTACGTTGTGTAAACTTGTCAATGACTGTGAATTGATTGATGATATTTTGAACAAATGTGACAAATTATATAACTGAGTTATGGTTCGTTACCTCCAATCTCAACAGCTGGACGTAACCGAGGAGAGTGCGTGCCAGTAATTTTTCATTCTCCACCCTGAAGGGGTGGGACGGGCCACCTAAAGGGTTACGCCCTCTCTTCGGCCATGTGAACCCAGGTGCCTGGCCTCGACTGTGGTTTGCTAACATAAACATATCTGTAGGGGAGGTAGGGAATTGAATAAATAATAATAACCGTATGGCCTCAGCACTTTAATTTCACGGCACCTGGCTGCCTGCTGGACAATTTCGATGCTCCGTTTTATTCTACGCCCACTACATGGAAGACTTTTGGGCGGCGTCTATGGTTGGGTTTTCATTAATTTTGTCGGGTAAACACCAAATGTGTCACCAGAGATCTTTTACATTGGGTATCGAACGGACTTCAGTCCAGCCTCCAAAAATCCGAATACCTCTGCCGGGCTTGAATCCGCTATCTTGGGATCCAGAGACGGACACTCTACCACTGATCCTCAGAAGGAGCAGGTAGGTGAAGGCGGAAGGAACAACAGTGTTTAGCGGAGAGAGGGAAGTGCTATATTGCTATATTCATTATTACATGTAATAGCAAATGAATGCACGATAATGATTTTTGGAAGTAATGTGCAGCAATAAATTAGGGAGTATTTTGTATGACTTTACTTTTAGTCATAGAAGGGTGTCGAGTGACAAGCCACTGCCTAAATTCTTAGAATTTAGTACAGATGGGTATAACCCAGTTCAGAAGTACTTTCCGCGCTGAGTGGCTCGGACGGTTGAGGCGCTGGCTTTCTGACCCGAACTTGGCAGGTTCGACCCTGAAGCAGTCCGGTGGTATTTCAACAAATACGTCAGCCTCGTGTCGGTAATTTGACTGCCACTTAAAAGAACACCTGCGGGACAAAATTCCGGCACTTTGGTGTCTCTGAAAACCGTAAAAGTAGTTAGTGGGACGTAAAGCCAATAACATTATTATCAGAAGTACTGAGCGCCAGAATAAACTCCAGTGGGATTAATGAAGGTGTAATGAAAACTTGTGTAATTCCACGCAGTTTTAACTTATGAACTTGATTCTGAGAAGAGGTTTATGTCAGTTCAATATTTTTCGAATTCCTCTTTCCAATGATATGCAACACGGTAAAGTATGAAACCATTTGGTAATTTTCGAAAGTTTGTACACCGTGAAACTTCTGCACTAATTATCCTAGGTCTATGATAATGGTACCGTTATGTCTGGCGTGAAATTTTCTATTCAGTATTATACTAATCATGGGTGGGAATACATATTCACAAATCGATATGAAGCTAATTGAGGAAATCCCCCGTTTTCGACTCCAGGGTAACTTTGTCCCTCAGTGACATAGGGATTTAATTGTGGTACCATAATCTTAGGCTCGGAGAGAATTTTCTAAAGGTTTCCTACTTTGTTGATGTTGATTTTGTTTGAGTCATCATTCCATAGACTGGTTTGATGCAGTGCTTCTTATCACCCTATTCCGCGCTAAACTTTTCACTTATATCTAACTGCTACATCCTACATCTGCTCTAATCTGCTTGTCATGTTCATACCTTGGTCTACGCCTACCGTTCTTACCGCCTACACTTCGCTCAGAAACCAACTGAACAAATCCTGGGTGTCTTGAGATGTGTCCTATCATTCTATCTCATTTTCTCATCAAATTTACTCAGATCACCTCCTCACACCAACTAGATACAGTATATCTTCATTCGTGATTAGATCTACGTATCTCATCTCCAGTGTTCTTCTGTAACACCGCACTTCAAATTTTGGGTCCCTTTCTTGCGTGTGTTCTTTTGCATTTCGGACAATTTTATTATGTGAATGTATCGAATTAAGTTCTCTATATTTAAACATCTTAATCATCTTTGTTTATCTTTCGATTTCGGAGTTATTAATTTCAAACCAAATCATTTACCTACTGAGCGAGTTGGCGGTGCGGCTAGGGTCAAGCAGCTGTGGGCTCACATTCGACGGGTAGTGGGTTCGAAGCCCTGAAAATGGTTTTTCATGGTTTCCCATTTTCACACCGTGCTGTGTCTTAATTAAGGTGACGGCCGCTTCCTTCCCACTCCTAGCCATCTGAAATCACATAAGATCTATCTGTGTTGGTACGACGTAAAACAAATTGTGAAAGAAGAAAAGAAGAGCTCAAAAGCGTTACTTTCTTTAAAGCACCCCCCTCATCTCGTCTCGTTTGTTTAAATGAGATCCAAATTTTCTTTCATGTCTCACATTTCCAATCGAATGGTACCTTATATCGGGACACATAACTGTATTTTAAGAGTCGGAGTTACAAGCCCGAATGTGAACACATGATTTCTTTGTATTAAGTTTCGAATTTGTGTTGCCTGATTTTGTGGACGTTATCTCGTCAAAATCTAAAATCTAGCCTGGGTAGCTTAATTTGGCGCACAAAGGTCTGGAAAAACAGGGGGGAGGGGAAAAGGAGATAAGGAAAGAGTAACATTTAGGAAAAAAGGATCCGAAAATGAGGGATACACAAGAAAAGTATCTTGCGAAATAACGGAACATCTAGTCTGAAGAGTGTAAAAGACTTAAAATCCTTCAATGAGAGTAAGAAGAAAAGGACATATTCTGTGCAAAAGAAGGGCAGATACTGCGTCATCGTGGCCTACAAATGGTCGTAAACCGAATGAATGGATGAATGAACGATTGAACGAATGAATAAATAATAATAATGTCATTAGAAGGGGATACAATCAAGATCGAGGAGAAATAAAAGTACCCCAGCGACAGGACTGAACCTAACTTTTCAGAAAAATCAGCCCTTTTCGCGAGAGTTAACAAGCAAATTGACTGACCCAAAATACGTACAACAAGCGATGCCTGGTGCAAAATGTGAAACATTCTACAACAGCCATCCACCCGGAAGCCCTGTATGTCATGTAGTGTCGCTCCCTGATTTCGTTACACTAAGTTTCGAATTTGTGCAGCATGATGTTATGGACGTTGTCGCGTCAAAATCTGCACTTGTTTGCAAAACTGGATGTCAGAAAGATGCTAGGCCCGATACTGCAAGATGGGGAATAGCAGAGACGTCACAATTCAGAGCTCTACTCGCTGATAGAAAGGCTCTTGGACAACACCGCAGAGAGGGGGCTATCTATGATAATGTGGCAAGATTGTCTCCCAACAGACTAATCAAATGCCTGTTCACCTTTCGTCAAAACCAAAAGAAAGTCCCGATCACATAGCTGTCGGGGACTGAGAAGGACACACACAAAAAAAAAAAAAAAAAAAAAAAAAAAGAACTGGGGCTGACAGACTTAGAAACCAGACAAGCTGAGAGACGGGGCCTGAAGAATGTCTAGGTATTTTCACGAAAAAACACTAAAGAAGAAGGAATAGTACTACTACTACTACTACTAATAACAATAATAATTATCTGGTGTAGTGGTTAGTGTGATTATCTGCCACCCCTGGAGGCCCGGGTTCGATTCCCGGCTCTGCCACGAAATCTGCAACGTAGTACAAGGACTGGAACGGGGTTCTCTCAGCCTCGGAGGTCAACTGGGTAGAGAGGGTTCGATTCCCACCTCAGCCATCCTCGATGTGGTCTTTCGTGGTTTCCCACTTCTCCTCCAGGCAAACGCCGGGATGGTACATAACTCAAGACCACGGCCGCTTTCATCCCTCTTCTTTATCTATCCCTTCGTACCTTCCCAGCCCCCCACAAAGCCCCTGTTCAACATAGCAGGTGAGGCCACCTGGGCCGTGTCCTCCCATTAGTTCCGATTCCCGTTAGTTCCGAATTCTTTCGCGAATTGGCTATCTGCCAATTACACTACTTGAGCGAGTCCCGTGAGTTCCGAACACTACCTGTGCTTGTTTCAGCTGAGTTTTCTACAGCAAAATTGTATTAATTTGTTTATTACTGAAACAAATAAGGTCCATTGTTAGCGCCACCCGGGAGTGCGTGCCCTCTTTAATGAATTGGCTCCTCTAACGGGGTGGAGGGGGGGGGGGCGAACGCCATGGATCTGTAGCTCCCATAAGCAGCTTTCGCCTTGTCAGTATTTGTATCAGCATGCGGCTTCGTCAAAATAATCAGTTTTTAGATATTTACGAAGTTCTTAAAATAGTATCAGCATGTCGCTTCGTCTTTGAACTGTTTTTAAAATCTTATTTACAAGTCGCTTAGTAATCAGCACCTAACTTCATCAAATTGATATTTTAACAGAATTATTCTTCTCTTTATACTCTAATCAATAAGTACAGCAAAAGAAACATTTCTTAAAAATACTGTTAAATCACCGGTCTTTTCAAACTGTTGAGTTGCTCTTTGGTTTCTGTCATAAATTGCAACAATATTGTTAAATTACAATAATTGTTAAATAAGTAAGCATATCACATGGACCTTATTAGATCCCTAAGCATGATGATATTATTCCTAAGCATATTAGATGAAGATAAATATTATATTATTTTAGTCATTCATGTTTTAATCTTAGCCTTATATTTAATATAATAATTTAAAGTGGCTCAAAAGTCAAACAACCCTGTGTTCATTTTCTGTATTTGATTAATAAAATAGCTTGTGAAAATAAATAAAGAGAAGCAATAAGAAAGTAATATGAATCATCCTTACCTGTGAGACTGAAGTGTTATTCTCCTCGCGAGCTCTTTTCCTGGCCATGGAAGCTGCTTTGAACACTTCAACGCTGGCCATATCAGGAACAAAATCATGGTCCACTTCCTTAATCATTTCCCGATTTTTTTAAAATCACTTTTTCCGGCAAATGGTTTTGCAGCACAAATCCACTCTTCGCTTGCTTTGTTGTCGCGTTTCTTATAAAAACGATAACCATTAAATATCAAAATTTGGTTTCCTTTAATGCTAGTTTTGAACTCCATGTTTATCTGCTCCACTCAAAGACACAAACACAAATTAATTGAAAATAGCCCTGGTAACTGGTTGTAAGGCCATTAACTCTTCAAGGTCGCGTCGTACTATTATTAGTCGATCAAACCTCAGAACTGACAGTTGGGTTTTCCAGAGACATTCGGAACTAGTGGGACACGTTAGCTTACTCAGGCGTGAATACGCGGTAGGAACTCATGGGACGTTTCTCCTAACCAATTTGTTTTCGGAACTCACGGGAATGGAACTCGTGGGACGGAACCACCTGGGCGATGTACAGGTCCTCCTTCCCATTTCTATCCCCGACCCAAAGTCTGAAGCTCCAGAACAGTGCCCTTGAAGCGGTAGAGGTGGGAATCCGAGGGAAAAACCAACCCTGGAGCGTAAACGGATAACGAAAGAGAGAAGAAATAATCGTGTCGTTTCAAAGCTCACGAGTCTCAAAACTCACGAATTCCCGGAAGAGGATTAGTGAGAACAAGTTTCTCTACCTGGGCCAGTCTCAAAACTCACGAATTCCTGGAAGAGTAATAGAAAGATTAAGTTTCTCTACCTGCGCCAGTCTCAAAACTCACGAGCAGGGCCAGTCCTTCTTTGAATGGCTAAATGTCCACCCTATTAGTGATGGGTTAATAGAATACTTTTAATAATCAAATAATTTCCATCCGATTATTTAAATAAATAAATAAAATAATCGAATGAGTTTCAAATATCATTCAGTTATATCGCGCGGAATAACAGAATGCGACACGGATATTTTTTTCGGTTTAAATGTGTCTGGTAGATAACCGACTGAAGTTAGGGAATAGACGAACGCTTACGAAAATTAGAAATACGCCTTTTTCCAGATGAATCTCCAAATGTTGAAACTAGATGAGTGAATTAACTGGCTTGACATTTAATATCTCTAAATAAAATTCCTTATTCAAGTAAATGCCGCCTTCTGGCCGTATTATGGAGCTAAGCCCCAGTACTAACAACTGACAGTTTCTTTTAACTAGCAGCGGGAAATATACCTACTTTAATTTTATGTCGTCCGGCTGCATGCATAAATGGTTAGCATGCTGGCCTTTGGTCCAAGGGGTCCCGAGTTCGGTTTCCGGTCGGGTGGCAGATTTTAACTTTCATTGGTTAATTCCTATGGCTCGGCGACTGGGTGTTCGTGCCGTCTTCAGCATTAGACTTCATCTTCGGTAGGGCTTCATCCTCACAGACGTGCAGGTCACCTATACGGCGTCAACTCTAAAGACCTGCACCGGAGGCCACATGTCAGTATTATAAATTTATGTGAAAGGTAAGAAATGCATTAGGGCCTATATTAACTTTAAGACAACAGCAAAATATTTTTAAAATAATGATAATAATACACCCAGGGGCTCTTAAATTATTTAAGAAAAGACTAGATAAGCAACTGATAGGCAATCGTCTACCAGGGTGACTGCCCTAAGTCGGTGGAAAAGCATGGGTTGAAGGGAAACGTGAATCACCGCGCACCTCATCCCTCCTACAGTCATCGCAAGAACCTGCTGTCAGCGTTCGTGAATTTTGAGACTCATTAGAATGTTTACTTTAGCTACCAGTTTGTAGTCGTGAGTTTTGAGACATAACCGAAATAATAATAATAATAATAATAATAATAATAATAATAATAATAATAATAATCCCGTGGGGGTTTTTGTCTGTTCCCCTATCGGGCGCGTCCCAGGTGGCGGATCGGGGGGCTCGCCGGACTTGTGATTCGTGAATGGAGAAAAGAAACTAAAGGTATAAACATTGGCAGACTTCTTAAAGACAAAATTCACCTTGACTGCTTAGCTTTCGCAGATGACCTTGCGATCCTTTCGAACAACAGACAAGAAGTAATCCAATCCATAGAAAAATTGAATGAAATATCCGCAAAAACAGGATTTCAAATTTCATTTTTGAAAAGACGCAGTTTGTGGAAGGAACTAAATCAAGATTCGACAATCAACCATTAATCACCAAGTGTGGAATAATTTCCTAAGTAGACAAATTCAAGTATCTAGGTGAAATTATTCAGCCAGCAGGGTTAAATCAGGAAGCTAACAAAGAAAGAACTGCTAAACTGCAAAGGGCTTACAAAATCACATGGAACAGATACAACAAAAGATGTATATCAAAAAATGCAAAATTACGACACTACAATACAGTCATCAAACCAGAGGCATTTTATGCATCTGAAACACTGATCATTGGCGGCAGGTCACAAATGAAAAGCATTAAGAAACAAGAGAGGAAAATTCTCAGAAAAATCCTAGGACCAAAGTTCGAAAATGGAATTTGGATGAAAAAGAAACCACACGAAATTTTTCAATTCACAGAAAATAATCACAGATACCATCAGAAAGAGACGACTAAAATTCTACGGACACCTATACAGAATGGATAACAACAGGCTGACAAAGAAAATTCTAAATCTAGCTCTAACCCTGAAAATCCGCAACAATTGGTTAGCAGAAATTCATGAAGATCTGCAAGAAATGGGTATTGAGGACGAAACCATTCAAGATAGAATGAAATTTAGAAGCTTAGTAAACAAACATAAATTTCCAGAGAAACCAACAAGAAAAAATACAGGCTGGACAGAAGCACGCAGAACGGAACACAGTGAAAAAATGAAGAGATATTGGGAAGAAAAGAAGAAGAAACATTGTGCAAAATAAGTTCAAACGCGCTCCACAGTTGGGCACGACGAATCAATAATAATAATAATAATAATAATAATAATAATAATAATAATAATAATAATAATAATAATAATAATAATAATAATATATTTTGGTTTTAACTAGTGGTGCAGTAATTTTTTTTACGAGAATGTTTCACACAACTCTTAAATGAATGTGAGATAATCGACACTTCTACCGTACCGATATAAGTTAAAAAGAATACAACCCAGCAGATGGTCTTACAATGCCCTCGCAGGAGGTAAATAGAAGCCCAATGAATCATGTTTCTGTTGAATGTGCCCACGTGGCTGACTTACCGCACGCTACAGCCCCTACCCGGAACACAAAAAGCCCTAGCTACCTGGGATGACCTAATTACGGTGGTTCTTTTGTATCAGAGAAGGGATTTTACGAATCTACCGTGCTTCCTTCCTTAACAATATCGGGTATTATCTCGTTATCAACTGTACATCTGTTACAAAGTTTAAACTAATCTGCATAAATGTAGATTAGCAGAACTGAGAGGGAAGAAGAGTTAATCCCTAGAATTAAAAAGGAAACGTCATTCTATGTCAAGAGAAACAAGGAATCTCCAGTTACTGAAGTTGAAAATGTCAGCGAAGGATACAAACATACACATAGAATACGTAAACCTATACATCTTTATTATCGACTCTTATGTCTTTCATCGTTCAATCTGAAAAACTCTGTGAATTAAATATGTACCTCCACAATTCTGTGGCTTTGCTTAGTTCCACATCTCTAATGATTAAAAACTGAGTCTACCCATTGTTGTACTGGTCTTCCTCTATTTCTCTTAGGTCCTGTGCTACGACTGTCGGATAAGCATCAGATACGTAGACTGCAGTTTTGCAAACTAGAAGTTAAACAATAAAATTTAATATTTTATTGCATACAACCAACGGATTTTAACTACGTTATTAATTAATTTCGTGTGGCCGAGTGCAGCCCTTGTAAGGCAGACCCTCTGATGAGGGTTGCATCTGCCATGTGTAGGTAATTGCGTGTTATTGTGGTGGAGGATAGTGTTATGTCTGATGTGTGAGTTGCAGGGATGTTTGGGACAGCACAAATACCCAGCTCCCGAGCCATTGGAATTAACCAATTAAGGTTAAAATCCCCTACCCGGCCGGGAATCGAACCCGGAACCCTCTGAACCGAAGGCCAGTACGCTGACCATTCAGCCAACGTGTCGGACTCTACGGTATTGTTATGCGGAAGATGTAGAGGGAAGTATCCTTACATGGGGCTAGTTGTTAATATAGGGTTCCTAAATATCTCAGCCAAGAGGTACTGAGTTCCATTTGAGGCTTAACGAAATACAATAGCGCATCTGAAATGCGTTCCGCCAGTACACTCCCGCATTCTTGCGTGACTGACGTCTTTGTCTACACCGATAGCAATATAATTTTTGTTCGCAACGAACTGCTTTTGAGTGACAGTAATAACGTGAGGCAATCAATTGCTGCTTTAGATCTTGGACTAACTGCAATTCTTCCTTAGCTGTAAGCTTGAGTAACCCAACATGGTAAGTTCCCTATTATGGGGTAGTGAGGACGTATTATGGGATACCCCTTATTAGGAAATTCGTGTTGTTTATTTTGATGTGAATTTTATTAGAATGATTTCCTCTTATTCATTTTGCAAAATAACTGGCCATCAGAATAATAATAATTATAATAAATGTCAATATTTTATTTATTTGATCTATATATTAAAAATTTATGAAAACTAAAGTCAGTCAGTCCGGGCATTCAATCCGGTCGATTTCCTTCATTCTTTTTTTAACTGAAAGGTATTCATGCACAGATTTGTCATCGGGTACTATAAATCACTTAACTTCCGCCTTCCTCAAATTATTTGATTTTTTCAATTTTTGTCGCTTTGAAGCAATAATATCTTTGGTTCTAATTGAGGTACGGAGTTCGTTTTGGCCTAAAAACACTCAGTGGATCAAGCTCTTTCATTTCAGCTCTTAACTATGCAAATGGGTTGATTCTGGGGAATGTTATGAGTGCACGTTCAATTTGACATCTCATTTCTTCAACATTTTTTCTCATTGAAGCAATCATATATTTCGTTATAATTAAGGTATGCAGTTCGTTTTGGTCTAAAACACTCAGTAGATCAAGCGCTTTCTTTTGAGGTAATAACTACTTAAATTGGTAGATTCTGAGAAAAGTTATGAGTACATTTGTCTCCATGACGAAGATCTTTGAAGGACTTTTTAACAGTTCGGCGCGTAGTGTTGTTCCAAGGAACGTTTAATTCAATTTCTTTGTGTGATGTGTTTCCCAGTGTTTTGTTGACATAATATTACATTCTATTACCACAGCGGATCATGTGCTTTATTTCATTAACTCGACACTTTGCAAATACATCTGTGAGGATAGTAACGAGCACCATACTTTGTACATTGCGGGCGGAGCCAGCGGGATACTGCTAGTTTATATTTGACGATGAATGAGCAGCTGAGAACATAGGGATACACAGGTTCGTCCAGATTTGGAACATCTTGCGATATTACAAGTTCCCCGTACATACTGTAGCTCAGCTCATGCTGTAGAAATCGAAAAATGTCACCACCGCCCTGACGAAAGCCAAGCGAGCTTTAAAACCGACTTCACGGAAACGAAATTCAGCAACAAAAACAAGAAGAAATAAAAGGACCAAAAATTGCGGTGGAATATTCATCATCCGAAGAAGACTACAACATCGTGCCTATGGAGTCGGAATAGGAGTGGGGAAACGAAAGTGTGGGTGACGGAGATGCGGAGTGTTTCTATTATGCAGGCCTTTTCTCGGACGCTCGACAAGGAGAAACCTAGATAAAGTGTAGGTAATGTTTGTGATGGACACACACTGCTTGTGTAAGTGATACTTTGGCTGATTCCTCTGCGAAATATGTGTGGGAAAACAAAAATGAACAATAGGAAATAAGAATGCTCAAACACTACTAGCAAGTAAATGTAACCTTGTCGGGTTTTGAACCCAGAACGTTGAGTCTGTGCATCCATCGATCCTGTTGAATAAATGCATTGTTCTATGTAATTGTCAGCAGTTGTACTTACTTATGTATTTACCTAAGAAGTTCAATCCCATATTAGGAACATCTCTCACCCCATATTAAGCACCACCCCAATTTCAATATTTTAAAAATCGAGCTATAATTAGAAATGTGCATTTTATGAATATGAATAATTACATTCTACACTGTAGAGAAACAGTTACATAACCAATTTATACTATTCATAGACATGAATCTATGATAATCTTGAAAGTATTCATTAAACAAAAAAGGCTACTTTTCTCTAGTAACATCTTTGTAATTCGGCGTTATGCTGTTGCTGATCCTAAATAAATAAATAAATAAATAAAAATAAAATTATTGCATTGGCAGTAATGTTAGTGAAAATATAATGAAATTTAGTGCCGTGGCATATCGGTTCCCGGGGTTTTCCATCTGTTTAGCGCTATTTTTTTTTTTTGAAATTGTGTTTTTAGAGTTCAATATTAGACGCATAATAGGCTGTAATATGGAAGTTTCAGCCATAACAAAATTAGGACGGAAATCTACACATATCAAGAAATTTTAAAATTAATTAAATACGTAACAAAATACAGAAATGGCTGTAGAAGAAAAGGGGGGTTGAAATTCATACATGGACGCAAAAGGTAAGATTCAAGTCGTGTATCTTATCAAAGTCCTCCTCTGTGGTGTAATGGTTAGTGTGATTAGCTGCCATCCTGGGAGGCCTGGGCTCGATTTCCGACTCTGCCACAAAATTTGAAAAGTGCTATGACGGATGGAACGGGGTCCACTCAGCCTCGGGAGGTCAACTGAGTACAGGTGGGTTCGATTCCCACCTCAGCCATCCTCGAAGTCGTTTTCCGTGGTTTCCCAGTTCTCCTTCAGGCAAATGCCGGGATGGCACCTAACTTAAGGCCAAAGCCGCTTCCTTCCCTCTTGTCTACCCCTTCCGTCCTTCCTATTCCCCCCCCCCCCGCACAATACGCTTGTTCATTATAGCAGGTGGGACCGGCTGGGCGAGGCACCGGTCCTCCTACTCAGTTAACCCATCCTCCACCATTGAAGCCGGTTTATGCATACGCCTTCAACCTTCTAGTTCATGGGTTTCCAATTTGTAAGGGCGCGAGGGCCATACTGGAAACCTTTGTCACGTTCGCGGGCCGCACTTGAATAATAGGCCAATTTTCGTAAAATTCTCCATATAGTAGGCCTACAGAAGTACCATTATGAAGAAATAATATGCATAATTCAATTGAAATAAAGGTCTGATAATTTTAATTACTTAGGTAAAACATTATTTTACAATTGCATAAAAGAGTGAAATTTGGAGCCGGGCTGAGTGGCTCAGAGGGTTGAGGCGCTGGCCTTCTGAAGCCAGCTTGGCAGGTTCGATGTTAGATGATTCCGAAGGTGCTCAAATACGTCAGCCTCGTGTCGACTGATTTACTGGCATGTAAAAGAAATCCTGCGTGACAAAATTCCGACACCTCGGCGTCTCCGAAAAACATCAACAGTAGTTAGTGGGACGTAAAAACCAACCATTATTATCTGAAATTTGGATTTTAAATTTTTAAAAATGATAAATAATCCATTCAGATGGAGTAAATTTTTTTTTTGCTAGGGGCTTTACGTTGCACCGACACAGATAGGTCTTATGGCGACGATGGGATAGGAAAGGCCTAGGAGTTGGAAGGAATCGGCCTTGGCCTTAATTAAGGTACAGCCCCAGCATTTGCCTGGTGTGAAAATGGGAAACCACGGAAAACCATCTTCAGGGCTGCCGATAGTGAGATTCGAACCTACTATCTCCCGGATGCGCCTCTACGCGCACGGCCAACTCGCCCGGTGAGTAAATTTTTAAAAAGAGAAAATAATATTAAAGAATGAACTAGTTTGGACTTGGGTCTATAACGAATATAAAAATTAATACATTTTTGAACGACCTATAAAATATTATTTTGTAACCAATCTTCACATTCTTTATTAAAATACTCTCGCGGGCCACATGCGGCCCGCGGGCTGCCAACTGGAAACCCATGTTCTAGTATATTCCTAAGTTATCCTTCATCTCCGCATTCCGAGTAACCTCCTATACTATTATTACCATCTGTTTATACCTCAAATCATTCTCCCTACTATCTGTGCCTTGTGACGTATGAATAAGATACCTTGGACCTCCAGATGTCACTACCGTACAGTTCATTCAGTCGAAAAACAGACCGATGCTAAAGAAAAAAAAAAGAAAGAAAAAACGGAAATAGCAAAGCCAAGTTGGCCGTGATTCGAATTCCGGCCAATGCATATGGGTTTATTGAAATTAAAATTCAGGTTCCACTTGTTCGGATTCCTTGTAAAACTGGAGATTCGGAGGCTATGAACACATCAGCAGTAACGTACTAACCACGTGCTTGCTTAGTTTCGTAAACATATAGTTAATCGTTCCTGGAAACACTAACCAGTTAATAACATATTCTCAGAATCCGTCCGACTCCTTGGCTGAATGATTAGCATACCGGTTCAGAGGGCTTCAGGTTCGATTCCCGGTCGAGTGGAGGATGTTATGTGCGTATGGTTAACACTCACACTTCTCCTCCTCTACATACAAACATGTCACACTACCAATCACCGCAGAAACATGCAATAGCGAGTATGTTACTTCACATAGGGTTGGCGTCAGAAACGGAGTCCGGGCACAAAACAGACCCAAATCTAAATCAGTACCGACCCCAGTAAATTGGTATATAAGCAAGGATAAGAACACAGGATCGACTCAAGAAGAAGGACATTTTATTCTTTCTAATTGTCATGCGAGGACGCTAATTAATTTGTATCGGGATTTTCAATATAATTTTTGAGTGTGCAGGGACCAATCAGCTATTAATGTTCTCATATAACGTTAGGTAGCTTTTTTAAAAAAAAAAGGAAATTTGGCTGTTGGTCTTGTTACAAAGTTACACCTGGCCACATTTTTAAAATGCAGCTGTTGCTTTGTCAGATATGAACAACGTTGACCATTTAAAAATGTACTATTTTTTTCGTCAGAATGTTGCCGTAGGTTTCAGTCCATTATGATGACGTAAAAGGTTACTAAAAAATGATGTATTTTCCTCGTATTGAGCTGCAGTTCTTTCGAGTCTTTCATCTATGAAATGCAATATTTCTTTCTTCTCTTCGAACCTTAGAGATTCGTATCCATTCTAGCGATTTGAAAATCAGATGCTCCAGCTTCTTTTTTTCAAACACCATACCAGCTCATTGAAGTGCTGATGAGGTCTTTTTATGAGGCGGTTGTACTTAGAATACCATCCTTCAATGGCATTGTTTGTTCGGTGTCGTTTTCCATGGCAGTTTCAGCGCTCAAGTGACACTTGTAGATTGTCCAGCCACTGCTCGTCGAAGAAGTCGAAACAATATTTCAAATTAATTCTAATAATAATAATAATAATAATAAATTTGCCTTCAAGGTAACAAATTACGGCACCCAGCTAGTAAACTTAAGAACTGTTTGTTTTTAAAGTCCCTGTCACCTATGTAGCTACTGGTACGTACATTTCTCGTATATGTTGAGACCTATTAGGTTACTTATTTTGGCTACGCATTTTTTGCGGAAAATTTGATACTGTTTTCTGTAAATATCATGTTCGGATACTTTGAGACTGCCCCACCGACAGTGGGGTTCCATCCCATTATCTCTTGAATGAAAGCTGACTACTGCGTGAACCAAACCGCGCAGCCAATCGCTCGGTGTGCACAGTCGCTGATTGTGTACACATGTCTACTAGGTGTATGCATAAGTATTTTCCGGTTTAACTCAGAGATGGCGCCAGCGAACAGTACGCAGCGTATGAACTTGACACATCTTCTTTATCTTTTTACACTCCAGGGTCGGTTTTCCCCTCGAACTCAGCGAGAGATCCCATCTCTACCGCTTTAGGGGCAGTGTCCTGGAGCTTCAGACTCTGGGTCGGGGGATACAACTGGGGAGGATGACTAGTACCTCGCCCAGGCGGCCTCACCTGCTATGCTGAACAGGGGCCTTGCTGCGGAATGGGAAGTTTGGAAGGGATAGAAAAGGAAGAGGAAAGGAAGCGGCCGTGGCCTTAAGTTAAGTACCATCGCGGCATTTGCCTGGGGGTTAAGTGGGAAACCATGGAAAACAACTTCCGGGATGGCTGAGGTGGGAATCGAACCCACCTCTACGCAGTTGACCTCCCGAGGCTGAGTGGACCCCGTTCCAGCCCTCGCACCACTTTTCAAAAATTTCGTGGCAGAGCCGGGAATCGAACCCGGGCCTCCGGGGGTGGCAGCTAATCACACTAACCCCTACACCACAGAGGCGGACATGAATTTGACACGTACGTCAGTTTATTTGTCTGAGATTAACCTTCCAACACACACAAGTTGAGTCCGCCAGTCCGCCAAACACTAGCGTCTGTATTGTATCGTTGAGTGATCATTCGACGTTTGTGCCTGAAAAAAGAACATTTGTGGCACGCATTGCTTTTCTTATTTAATCAAAAGAAAATAGGCCGTGGAAAGTCGTCGTTTGCTGAGAGAAACATAATATGGTGAACACGCTCCATCGATTAGAACATGTGGGACATAGTTTCGACAATTTAAACGTGGTGATTTCAATGTGAAAGACAGAGCGCGCTCTGGTAGGCCACAGGTATTATGAACTCTTGAAGCCCGGCGAAACCGTTAATACACAACGCTATCGCCAGCAAATGATTAATTTACATCACGCATTGATCGAAAGATGACCGGAATGGGCCAGAAAATATGGGAAAGTGATTTTGTTACACGGCAATGCGCCATTTCACACAGCAAAACAAATGAAAGGCACTTTGAAATCGCTTGGATGGGACATCCTTCCGCACCCGCCGTACTGCCCTGACCTGGTGCCATCTGACTATCACTTCTTCGCATCAATGGGATACGCGCTCGCAAAGCAGCACTTCAGCAATTTTGAAAAAGTTGGAAAATGGCTCGACGAATGGTTTGCCGAAAAACCAAGCAGTTTTTCTGGCAGTTTTTCGCCAATATTTTGAATAAACAAAAAATTAATTTCCGTTGAAAATTGCGTGTTTTCCTTACCACAAAACCGGCCAAAACTTATGCAAACACCTGGAATAGGAAATACTCAGATATGACAAGGAGAAATGGTTTGCAATAATACCCTGACATGGAATATTTTTTCTGCAATTTATAAACCGCCAGCATTGTGCGAGACATTCAACACAAAGCTATCGGTCCTAAGCCTGGATACAGGTGTAAGGGAATGTTGCATTGCTGTGTAGTATTTCGTTAAGACATATTTTAGCATTTTCAAACCGGGGAACATTTTATTTTTTTATTTTTTTGCTAGTGGTTTAACGTCGCACTAACACATCGAAAGTTTTCGACGATTCAAGGATGGGAAAAACAGAAGATTGGGAAATTAGTGGCCGTGGCCTTAATTGTGGTGTAGCCTTTAAGGTATTCCTTTGCCTGGTGTGTAAATGAGAAACCACAGAAACCATCTTCAGGGGCGCCGATGGTAGGATTCGAACACATGGTCTCTCGAATACACCCACTTATTCACAGTCTCAGGGAGATTTTTTCACTCTATAGGATTAGAAAAGGGTCAGAATATGTCCATGATAACCGATCTTACTGCGTGGCAACTGGAATTCTTGCTCTCAGTATAGTTTATTAGGCTTCGAAAAGAAATTCCCATGATTTACGACTAAGACATGATTATAAGAATCATGTCAAGAACTATTTAATTAATCGTAACGAAATTCATACTAAATTAAAGAAGGGTGCAAACTGTTACAAATAAGTAAGAAACATTGCATGAAACCTAGATATTTCCCTACCGAATATCTAAAAACTTCAAAGGATTTTAAAGTAGTATTATCTAGTCCTTGATGGGCATAACATAATGTAAGAAAGGTTGTCTTTATGAAGATGCATGGAAGTGTCGTATCTAGACATTGGGCATTAACAAACTGAGTACTACCCTTCAAATTTCATAAAGTGACAACTGGAAAGATAACTCAACCCAGAGTTTTCAGGCGGTAATATGTTCAGTTCCACTTCGTTCTTTTATCAGCTACACAAACAGAAACAGGGAGTTCAGGTATTGTCTACAGAAGCTTGGGCACAGCAGTGCCAGACTATACCACGACTTGTGAATTCTTGACAGTTTGCTGTTGCTGCTTCATTGAAGAAGTTCGGATCATCGAGGTCAACAACGTCGTTTCCTTAATGCATGGGAATTCTGATGAAATATGTGGCTCTATTTTTGTCATTCGAGTTCAGGTTGGAAGAAAGTTGCCAAGCGGGCGAAATAAGCTAACCAGATGGCCTTTTACCCGGAGACCCCGGGTTCGATCCCCGGCCAGGTCAAGGACTTTTACCTGGATCTGAGTGGTGGTTCGACGTACTCCCATCCATTTTTGAGGACAATCTGAGGAGCTGTCTAATGGTGAGACAACGGCCCCGGTCTAGAAAGCCAAGAACAACGGCCGAGAGGATTCGTAACGCTGACTACGCTTCACCTTGTGTTATAATCTGGAGACTTTCAGGTTGAGAAGTGGTCGCTTGGTGTATAGATCATGGCTCTAGTGACACGTTTTTCATTTTTTAAGTTGATTTATGGTTCGCGTAATGTTTAGTACAATGAACGGCACGATGTAACTATATTAGAATCCTGCATCCTTTTAGAACATTTCCCCTTCTTTGTCTATTACACTCGAAACGAGAGAGAAGGTTGCCCTTATCAATCAACCTTTGTGAAGAAATTCACAGGCGCATTATAGGCTGTGCTTTTTAATAACCCGAAGAGTGGCATTGCCAATTGCACTTTATTGCTATGCGAGCCTTTATTCTTGGTTTCACAATGGAGACAGTTCGGGTTCGGGAAGCCATAAATCTCCTTGTTCTCAACTAAGGAGTTGAGGGGTGAATACGAAGCAAAGGAGCCCTCTGCGAAGTGTGGGAGGATGTGTATTTTTGTAGTCTTGCCCGCCTCCGTAGTGTAATGGTTCGCGCTATTATCTGTCGTACTCAAAGGTCCGGGTTCGAGTTCTGTACTGCCAGAGAGATTTAAAAATAGTAGGAGGGCTGGTGTATAGGAGCCTACGTGTCTCAGGTGGCAGCGCGCCGGCTTCTCACCGCTGGGTTCGTGGTTTAAATCCCAGTTACTCTATGTGAGATTTGTGCTGGAGGAAGCGGAGGCAGGAAGGTTTCTCTCCGGGTACTCCGGTTTTCCCTATCATCTTTCATTACAGCAGCTTTCAACAATATCATTTCACCTGTCAGTCACTAATCATTACCCCAGAGGATGTGACAGGCTTTGGCAGCCGGCACAATTCCTATCCTCGCCGTTAGATGGGGGCTTTTTCATTCCATTCCTGACCCGCTGGAATGACTTGAAACAGGCTGAGGATTTTCAGGAGGGTCGGTACATGGTGAAAATCGTACACGCAGATCATCTCCATTGGGGGTATATCTAAAAAGAGTTGCATCAGCTCGGGACGAGGACTCGGATTTGTGTTCGTATTTTATTCTTGAAACTAACAGTACTGCATTGAGGTGAAACGGACAACAAATGGTGCAGAAAGAAAGAGAATACAAGTCAACTCTACAGGAGAGAGGAGAAACCAATTTTAAATTGTATACTACGACATACTGGAAATGTAATCTTGTATCAGAAAGTATTGGGAGAGAAAATGAAAAGGGATGCCCCTGCAGCAGACTCAGCAAAGAATTGTGAATATCCACATGTCTTAATTCTGAAATGTCAAAAATGTGCTACTAAGGACTTTTACGGTGGGTCGGAATTTTGTCCAGTAGTATTAATTTACATGCCTCTAGTGTCGTAACTCTTCATGAAGTACAGTCTTCTTCTTCTTTTCTACCGCTTTTTCCAGCAGCTGTGGGGTCGCGGGTGCGAATTACGTCCCACATGTTGATTTGGCCCTGTTTTACGGCCGGATGCCCGTCCTGAAGCCAACCCTATATGGAGGGATGTAAGCATTATTGCGTGTATCTGTGGTGGTTGGTAGTGTGGTATGTTGGCTGAATATGATGAGGATAGTGTTGGGACAGACAAATACTCTCAGTCCCCGAGCCAGAATAATTAATCAGAAGCGATTAAAATCCCCGACCCGGTCGGGAATCGAACACTTGACCCTCTGAACCGAAGGCCAGTATGCTGACCATTCAGCCAACAAGTCGGACTCTTCATGAAGTACAGTATAAATATATAGCCTGCAAAATATCAATCCGCTACCATCTATAGTTATGCTAATATGCACCTATTTCAGGTCATACATTTGCTCATGACTGTACTATTGCCACTTTGTCAGCTGAGGTGACTTTACTCTATTCTATAATATGTGATGTTTATTTTGATAACTGTGCAAAGATTCGGTTTTCTAAGTCTCAAATTATGGGCTCTGTGCATTTTAAAATCCAGTTATGTACTCTAAGTTACATCCCTCTTAAAACATCTAATTCTTACGTAAAACCTAATTTTCGGCCCTTACAGCGCAAACATCTACGGCAATAATGTTGTTCTTTCTTTCTTTTTTTCTTAATCTGCTTACCCTCCAGGTTCGGTTTTTTCCTCGGACTCAGCGAGGGATCCCACCTCTACGGCCTCAAGGGCAGTGTCCTGGAGCTTCAGACGCTGGGTCGGGGAATACAACTGGAAAGGATGACCAGTACCTCGCCCAGGCGGCCTCACCTGCTATGCTGAACAGGGGCCTTCCGTGGAATGGGAAGATTGGAAAGGATAGACAAGGAAAAGGGAAGGAAGCGGCCGTGGCCTTAAGTTAGGTACCATCCCGGCATTTGCCTGGAGAGGAAGTGGGAAACCACGGAAAACCACTTCCAGGATGGCTGAGGTGGGAATCGAACCCACCTCTACTCAGTTGACCTCCCGAGGCTGAGTGGACACCGTTCCAGCCATCGTACCAATTTTCAAATTTCGTGGCAGAGCCGGGAACCGAACCCGGGCCTCCGGGGGTGGCAACTAATCACACTAACCACTACACCACAGAGGCGGACAATAATGTTGTTACTGTTGCTAATGTTGTTACGTATAAGGGTCCTGCAACATCTTAACCAAAAACTCAGTGAATTGAATGAACTGCGAATTTGGTGACATGGCATTAAGACTAACGGTATCCCATACATGCTAGGTACTTACTATTTATCGAACAGTGTCCCACTCAGCCTTACTCCGATATGAAAAGAAATTTTAAAATCAATTGCTACAATTTATTGTTTAGAAGAACGATTCTCAGAAAATAAAGACGTAAAACGTTTATATCACAAATCATAACATCGCGAGACTTACATTTTTGTGCTATAACTGTTTGTCTTTGCTGACACAGTAACAAAAAGTTAATATCGGTTCTTGCGTTCTGTATTATTATTATTATTATTATTATTATTATTATTATTATTATTATTATTATTATTATTATTATTATTATTATACGAAGATATCAATTTTCTAAGTTTTTCGGATTTCGGAGGACAGCTACTAACTACGGTGGACGAATTTTAAGGAACGTAATGTATACTAGATAATGGGTTCGAACCTGCCAACTTAGAAGCTCAGGATTTCTACTTTCCGAGCCACTCAGCCCAGCATGATGAAAGTGAAGTTGTTAGATCGAATTACAAATTATTGTAAATACATGGACTGGAGTTTCTTTCTGGTAGCTATATGTTGGTAAGGAAAGGTATTTGGGGGAGTTTACTCATAAACTGTTAACTCCCTTGACTCAGGGACTGGAAATTTGTCCTGCCTCCAACATTCCTATAACTCGCCACACGCCACCACAGTAACCCAGCACACTCCTGAACGTCAAAGAACTCATATGGTATAGAATACCGCATCTCAGCGTCTATGAAAAACAGCAAAAATTGTTAGTTGGACGCAAAACCATTATTATTCACTAGTACCATATTTCAAAAACTTCTGTTCGCTTTCTTTCTCTACCATTGGCTGCCCATGAGTTACCTCCACGCAGTATTGTTAGTTTCACAAATACCGGGCGAGTTGGTCGTCCGCGTAGAGGCGCGCGGCTGTGAGCTCGCATCCGGGAGATAGGGGGTTCGAATCCCACTGTCGGCTGCCCTGAAGATGGTTTTCCGTGGTTTCCCATTTTCACACCAGGCAAATGCTGGGGCTGTACCTTAATTAAGGCCACGGCCGCTTCCTTCCAACTCCTAGGCCTTTCCTATCCTATCGTCGCCATAAGACCTATCTGTGTCGGTGCGACGTAGCCCCTAGCAAAAAAAAAGTTTCACAAATAAAATACACACCCTCGCATAACTCGTAGAGAGCTACTTTGCTTCTTATTCATCCATCAACTCTTTACGTGAGGACGAGATCTATAGCTTCCTGAAACAGAATGTACTCTTTTCTACAAAGGTTGATTGAAATAGGCATTTCGAGCGTAATAAAACAAGCAAAGTATTTTTTAAATGCATGCAGTATAACACTGAACGTCGCTGGTATCTTGAAATACTTCCAAATTAACAACTTCTTGATATGGCTTTTGATGGAATGTGAATACAATGATTTCTCATTTTACCAACGAGAGGGACGTGTGTTATATTCCCCGTCTGGAAGTATAAAAGTTTAAGAAACGAAATTTCCACATCCGGAGGTTCACGTGGCCTTGGAGTTTACTCATCCTACACTAAAAATGAGTACGAGGTTAATTACTGGGAGCAAAGGTGGCCGCGCGTAGAGCTAACCACTCCACCCCATCAAGTGCCGAGGTTACGGATAGTGGAAGCCTTTACCTTCTACCAGTACTAGAGCATCCATGTCCTGAAAGGAGATTACTTTGCTTTCTTTTTTATATACAATGGTTAGTCTATTTTGTTCCTACGTAATCGCAATCGTTCTTACGTGGCCTACTCAAGATAGCGGATACGATCCAATTTGAGATACATAGTTTAAATGGCACGCTTAAATTTATAACAGTTTAATTTAGTTTAGTTTATTGCCTTTCTTATACGGCTGGGCTCAGGTTCTGGAGCCTACGATTAAGCCAATCCATATTATATATCACCATATTATATCCATATTATAATATCATTAGTTAAACGTCATTTCTAAATTTCACTAAAATTAATTTACTTATTCTCTATAAATTATTGATAAGTACCTAATAACTATTAACTTAGTTGTGTTACGTTCGTGAGGTCTAACTTTCTACTTTCGTTTTAAATATCCTCGCATTGCTTATGCCTCTAATTTCAGCTGAGATTCGGTTCCAAGAACGTATGGTAGCAGGTGGCAGGGACGTTGAAAATAATCAAATTTAGAGCAAGGAAACAAATTTGTAGTTTTATCTGACTATTGATATCGTGTTCGTAACACTTTTCTACGAGAATTCCAAACCAAAGGCGAGTGAATTTCCATATCTAGAGACCCATATACATGGGCTAGGATTCGAACCTTGGTGAGAAGCTAGTGACAGCGCCACGCGGTCTAGTCTTCAAACCTCTACGTATGAACTATCTCTACAATCCTCTACTTACAACTAGGCTAGCAATGAAGGCATTTTCTGCATCTAGAAATAAAACTTAGGTCTCTATTTTGACAGCTCTACAGTGCGATTCAAAATGTACTTGTCTTAGTTTCACATGCTTGAAAGGATTTGCCCTTCGCAGACCTTCACTTGCTGTTTGTTTGCACATGGTTTTAGAAAGGCATCTTTGAGAAGTATAGTAAATGCAAGGGCTCATTGTTGTCGGAACACCTCCACTGAAGAGGGTCCTCTCTACCTGCTCTTCAAGGTCAGGACGGACAGCCTGGGGCAGGGGCAGGTAGAGTGGGGAGTGGGAGAGAGCCCTGGATTTGGTTATCTCCGGTGGCATCCTTCTACTAATAAAACAGCTTCTCGGAAGACCATTAAAATTTTCATTCCATTTCCAGGAAACTCTAAGCCATACTCGACTTCAAACCAACTTCCTATATTTATCGCACTGGTTAGGACACACGCTGTGAATGTTCTCTGAACGTAGTTGTTGTTAGCAAAGCAGCCTTAATAATTCCAATAAATAACATAAACTAACTGTGGTCTCTATCAGGGAGGCGACGATAGAAATAACGCAAACGGTGAGGTAAATGTATTTTAATCAGGCAAGTAAACAGAAAGTCTAATGTTAAAAAGGGGTGGCAGAATGGTGTCGGAAAAGGGAGCTACTGCAGAATTAACGGGGTAGGGCCTATCTACTGCGTGGTGAAATGAATGGCAAAATCTGAGGGCTAAAAACGTAGTTTGTGTTTAATCGTTACTGGGCACTCGGGACGCACCTGTTCTGTGTGAGCCGATGATGATGATGCTTAATGATGATGTTTGTTTTTATTTTTGCAAGTTGCTTTTACGTCGCACCGACGCAGATAGGTCGTATGGCGACGATGGGACAGGAAAGGGATAAGAGTGGGAAGGAAGCGGCCGTGGCCTTGTTTAAGATACAGCCCCAGCATTTGCCTCGTGTGAAAATGGAAAAACACGTAAAACTATCTTCATGGCTGCCGACAGTGGGGGTCGAATACACTATCTCCCGAATACTGGATACTGGCGCACTCACGCAACTGCAGCTATTGTGCTCGGTTGTGTTTGTTGTTACAAAGTGCCTAACATCTAAGTCATCGGCCCTATGAACCGATGATTTATTCTTCTTCCTGGCCTGCTCCTCCAGTTTATTATCAATCAATCAATCAATCAATCAATCAATCAATCAATCAATCAATCAATCAATCAATCAATCAATCAATCAATCAATCAATCAATCAATCAATCAATCTCCACTGATCTGCATTTAGGGCAGTCGCCAAGGTGGCAGATCCCTTTTCTGCTGCTATCCTAGCCTTTTCTCAAATGATTGTATCAAATAAATAAATAAATAAATAAATAAATAAATAAATAAATACAAAATAATTTGGAAATTTATTGAACATCTACCTTGGTAAATTATTCCAACTCCTAACTCCCCTTCCTATAAACAAATTTCTTCCCCCAATTCGTCCTCTTGAATTCCAACTTTATCTTCATATTGTGATCTTTAATACTTTTAAAAGCACCACTCAAACCTTTTCGTCTACTAATGTAATTCCAGGCCATCTCTCCACTGACAACTTCGAACATACCGCTTAGTCGAGCAGCTCCTCTCCTCTTTCTGCCCATACTTTGCAACATTTTTGTAACGCCGCTCTTTCGTCGGAAATAACAATAACAAATCGAGCTGCTTTTTTTTCCTCCCCAGTTCTCGAATCAAGTTCACCTTGTGAGGGTCCCATACAGTGGAACCATACTCTAGTTGGGGTCTTACGAGAGTCTTATATGCCCTCTCCTTTACATCCTCACTACAACTCTTAAATACCCGCATAGCCAAGTACAGAGATTTGTACCCGGGTGAGCTTTACGACCGGACCCTTGCTGACCCCAGCACTATGTTGAAGGATGCATTCACTATTGCACATTACTATCGTGATTGGTAGTATGTGGCCAGGCCCACGGCCACTTCCTTCCAACTCCTAGGCCTTTCCTGTCCCATCGTCGCATAAGACCTATATGTGTCGGTGCGACGTAAAGCCGCTAGTAAAAAAAAAGGTACAGCCACAGCATTTTCGTGGTGTGAAAACGGGAAACCACGCAAAACCATCTTCAGGGGTGCCGACAGTGGGATTCGAACCAGCTATCTCCCGGATGGAAGCTCACAGCCACGAGCCTCTAACCGCACGGTCATATGAAAGGTATGTGGAACGTAGCCATGATCGGGTTCGGTACAACGTTTAAGGAATTCTGGTATGGATTTCTTATGGCAATCTATACTATTCAAATACTGTAATGCATGTGGTCCGCCTCTGTGGTGTAGTGTTTGGTGTGATTAGCTGCCACCTCCGGAAGCCCGGGTTCAATTCCCAGCTCTGCCACGAAATTTGAAAAGTGGTACGAGGGCTGGAACGGGTCCACTCAGCCTGGGGAGGTCAACTGAGTAGAGGTGAGTTCGATTCCCACCTCAGCCATCCTGGAAGTGGTTTTCCCTGGTTTCCCACTTCTCCTCCAGAAAAATGCTGGGATTGTATCTAACTTAAGGACACGGCCGCTTCCTTCCTTCTTCCAATTCCCCCCCCCCCCCAAGCCCCCTGTTCAGCATAGCACGTGAGGCCGCCTGGGCGAGGTAGTAGTCATCCTCCCCAGTTGTATCCCGCGACCCAGAGTCTGAAGGTCCAGGACACTGCCGTTGAGGCGGTGGAGGTGGGATCCCTCACTGAGTCCGAGGGAAAAACCGCCCCTGGAGGGTAAACAGATATAGAAGAAGAAGAAGAAGAAGAAGTAATGCATGTGAACGAAATACAGATTTAATTTTTGGAAAGCGGAAATAGCACCTTTCGAACAGACACTCCTCAGGTCTTTCGAGCTGATGAATTCTAATGTTGAGCCCCTGAGCATTCGGAATTTACCAATGAAGGTTAAAATCCCCGACCCCACCGGGACCCCTTGGGTTTTGCCATGGAGCTGGACGTTCGTGTCCTCGTCCTGAGGTGCTGCAGCTCTTTCCAGGAACCCCCCCCCCCAATGGAGGTCAGTTGCATGTACCATTTTAGCCACATGCCAGCGCTCCTGCCATTCTTGTAGTGCTAATCGTTACGCTACGGGAGCGATAAGGTCGATGCACGAATCTCGGGGTTTTCAACTCTTCCTTGAGATGGTCAAGGAAGATACGGGTACCACGATACAGGTATCGGTGCAGGGGTTTTGTGCCACTTACATGAAAAGTTACCAGTTTTTGCGCCAGAGTTGAAACACATTTACCTATACCACAATACTTCTGCGCCGGTCATCAACTAATACATTCAGAGAATGTTCAAAAGAGTTTTAGTTGGCACTGCATTGAATTGTCTAAAAAATGTAATGTTTCTGCAAACGTAAGTTTGTTCTCATTGAGTGCTTGATGTAAAATTGTAATAGGATGATCATGTGAATTACCCACCGCCTAACGTTAGCAGGAAGCACGGAGTTTCTGGAATATCACACTCACCACCTTCATAGGTTTGGACCCTATTCTTCAGTTCTAATGTCAAATCATGAATCGTAACTATTTTAGCAATACTCGATTGGTTTGTGCACCGCCACCTCACACGTCTGAGTACATGCAAGCTTTTCTGACTGTGTTTAATATAATTAGGTCGTTTCCCCGATTACAACCATCCCATACAATTTCCGAGGTCTAATTGTCAGTCATTCATGTACATTGCGCCCACTTATCATGTATCGTATGATCTCTGATGGAACGGATGTGCTGCGAACCTATATAGGTACTGTGCCCTACAGGACCCTATGGCTCCGGCCAGGCGAATGCCGGTCTCGAACCCAGAGTACAGTAGTGAAAGAACTCTCACAAACGTGAGCTTGTGCACATAGTCTTTCCTGAACACATATCCACGCTCGGCCGCACAATCGCGCACTTCTCAGGGATAACATGGGAGAACAAAGGACAATATTAAGATAAAACACTAGGATATGTGACTAATCAGCTAAGAATCAGCTAAAATAAAATGGAAAAGAAATGTATCTAACAGAAAACATCGCTGCATTCAAAGTTTTAAATCAGGGATTTATTACAGAAAAATATACTATTTACAAATATAAGAGCTTTCAAATATGATTGGAGTAAAAATAATGTTGAGCCGATGACAACCAGTTCACTGCCTTCACGAAACAGCTCTGCTGTAACAAGCATGTTACAATTGTGTAAGTAATGAAATCTAGAAAAATGGATATCTGCTGAAATACACATCTAACAGTAATTTCCATAAAATTTACTATGCCTCGTACCATCGAACCCCGGTGCAAACAAATACAAACACATACTGTACAGTGCCCTGACCCGGTCTCGAACCCTGGTCCCATGAAAAGTAAGGCGTAGAATATTCATATACAAACTATATAAAAAGGAACACAACCAACATGTCCAAAGGGTCAATACCAAACGGGCCAGTGTTAAAATAAATGCAGAACAAACAGAACTAAAATTTCCCTGCGTTCAAAACATCAAGGTCGTCTTCTCCCCCCTACACACTCGACAAGCTGCAGACAGCAATATAACCAAGTTTCAAGACTGTGACGTCAGGCACAATAACCCTCACCAGCCGTGCACTCGACAGGCTGCAGTCCACACAATTTACGAGCCCAGCTGACTGACTACGTGCTAAGAAACTTCGCCTTTCAAAGTACCTCACATAATCTGGCTGCTAAAAGCACTCTTTTAAATACACACGGGCTATCCGCCCACATCTCAATATCACCAGCAATATAACAAATCTTATTTCCGCCTCCCATGGGCTCAACCTTGATAATACAAAGGCACAATTCAGTAAGCCATAGTCACATGGCCATAATAAGGCATCTCAAATGCAATACACTCTCAAACTGTGCTGGGGCTCTCTCATATCAATTCATACAGTCAGCTACATGCATAATGCCCACATCTCTCAAACATTCGGACTCGCTCGCCCTGTCAGTAAAGCTAGGTGAATTACGGGGTAAATCCTGGTCTCAACTATACCACCAACGTCTGCAGAGACATATGCCTAAACGCTGAACAATAAATAGTGCCTGCCTGTCAGACTAACCTACCATGACCAAGGGAGTTCGACCTGACCCATGAAGATAACATGTACACTAATATAATACTATCGAAATGAAATATAAACACATCAACAAGGAATCTACAAACTATCATCTACCCTAATGTACGGGGTTCGAGCTTGAGGCCTAGCTCTTTATTACAAAGAATTTTCCTACCATAAACTAACCTGTTGGCTGACGGCCCCCTTGTTCCTATCTAAATTTAAATGACATGCTTGAAACAGAATTGGAAAGCTCTGACCTTATATGATTGATGACATGACGGAGCGGCCCTTCCTGTGGACCACTGAATTTACCACATCCTGACAAACTGCGACGCTTGCAGCAGATACTGGTGAACAATTGGAGACATTCTATCTTGCGTGACTCCTTCGTACAGCTCCTTAGATGGTTGGAAGATGTCCCCTTCGACGTCGCGCTGATCAGGTACGCCCAACGTTCCTGGATCGATTCCCGATGTCGTGCCGGCTTCAGCTCCCTTTGTGGCTTCCTCGCAATGATGATGTAGAAGCTCGTTCTGGCTTGATGCAGGGGTAACTGAAAACAAATTCATTTATTACAGACTGTCCAGACTCGATGCCTGTTTCCACTACTATCGTGCCTCACACGTTATATTGACCAAGTCTTGTTCTGAATTTTAAACCTGGTACACTATAGTTTCTTCGCCACTCTTAGTAACACTGTTATTCCATCCTTTCACTCGGACAACATGTCGTGCTATAAAAACTACCCTGAGCCTACATTTATTCTAGCATTACGTCAGTTACAACTTGACCTCACAGAAATATGAAGCTACTAGTTCATCAGTCTATTATAGGCAGTACCTCATCTCACCATAGCATCTCAGCACAGGTAATATCAAGAATTTAGCTGAATATGCAAGTTAATTACTTACTTCCTCGCAGATTCAGTAGTACTAGTTGTATGTGCAGCTCGAAGATAAAATGTTGTTCGCGGTGCCGACTTGCAGCATGACGACTTCGTTCAAGCAGCCTTACGGTCAGAGAATGAGGCTGATGTGCCAGGCGGCCTTGCATTTATAATCAGGTTGGCGTAGCCACGCCGCTTGATCGCGTACAGGATACGCGCGCCCGCGACTCGAAGTTTTCCCGCACAGAGCACGTCAAGTACCCTACTTAACGAATATATATATATATGATTGCAGCCCTAATGCATATCAAAATTAAGCATAAATTATGCAGGTTGCAATTCTTGTATCAGATCCAATGCATCTCTTCCGTAAACAAATATATTAATTTAATTCTTTCTTCCCTCCGAAGGTTAGTTTTGCCGGGATCCGGGAAGCGTCCCCAATCTTCATTAAGAGGCTTGGCTTGGGACATAACTCCCTTTAATGAGGTTCTGGAGATTTTCATAATGACGCTCTAGCTCTCTTCACACGAGAACGCTTCTTCTAGAATCTTTTATGAAATAAACTATAAGACAATGACTCCCTGGGTGGTCTTATGTAATCCCAATATCCAATACTAAAATCTATACTATTGGTCCATGAACAGAATGATTCAGTGCTTAATAATATTTATTTTGCTAGTGGTTTAACGTCGCACTAACACATCGAAGGTTTACGGAATTGCAAGATAAGATTGGGATGGTAGCGGTCAAGGCATTAATTAAGGTACCGCCCCAGCATTTGCCTGGTGTGACTATGGGAAACCACGGAAAACAATCTTCAGGGCTACTGACGGTATTACTAACAATTACAAGAGAAAATATAAGTGTTGTTAGAAATATATTGTGACTTCTATGGAACAGAAATACTACACCCCACATTCTTATCTACCCGGCTCCGCGGTGTAGGGATAGCGTGTCTGCCTCTTATCTGGAGGCCCCGGGTTCGATTCCCGGCCAGGGCAGGGATTTTTACCCGGACCTGAGGGCTGGTTCGAGGTCCACTCAGCCTACGTGATTAGAACTGAGGAGCTATCTGACGGTGATATAGCGGCCCCGATCTAGAACACCAAGAATAACGGCCGAGAGGATTCGTTGTGCTGACCACACGACACCTCGTAATCTGCAGACCTTCGGACTGAGCAGCGGTCGCTTGGTAGGCCAAGGCCCTTCAAGGGCTATAGTGCCATGGGGTTTGGTTTGGCGTCCCACACGTATAACTAGCCGATTATTTCGTATGTTTTTATATCAGCGCTTTTTTCCCTGGTAGC